>NC_071258.1:14545000-14640000 GCF_023375685.1 Ictalurus furcatus
CAAAATATTGCCTTTTCTTTGTCTGAACTAAGAGGGGATCTTGGGAGGTTGTAATATGAGCACATTTTTGGACCAAATTAGATTAAATAGGCTTGGACCCAACCAAAATAGGAATATATCAGTGCTAAACGAAAAAAAATATGCTTGCATAGCCATGAAAATAGAGCCAAGAGGCAAAAGACTCAAATAATCTTCTTGCTATAAATTTACAAAAAAGTTGTAAACCTTTGTAGTCTACCATTTTACTCTTCACTCTCAGACTCTAAACATCATTTCGGTTATATGGACCAAATTAGCATACTGGAATTACCGTATATTTCTATGCACGTTCTAGAGGCCATCAACTTAGCAAAATTATTATCTTGTGATGTGTCATTGTTACAAACTGGACTGCATAAATTTTTATAATTAATTTGGATGACACCATAGTTTAATCTTTCGTTTATCAAAACACCCATACAAATTTATCTGGAATTTATCAGGAGATCAATCTGAATGCTCACACATTTAAAATAGAGTGCTCATTTGCATGTTGCACTCTATGTATGCTTAAATTTCCCTGTGTAAATATTGATGCAATGTTTAAACTTAAACGGCTGACTTAAGTTACCACATATGAATATTGCCTGGTTTAATGTTGGAAAATATAGGAAAAAAAATAATGTATAAGCATTGAAAACTTTTTTAAATTGATTATTTTGATCTTAACATAACATTTCTGTGTACAAACTATATAGAGTAGATAGAAAATAAACTTCAAAATTTGTACATTTTATTGTGTCAGGTTCTGTAAACATCATAGATTTAAATGGGATTTCCCTGACCCATACAGCATGAGAATGTAGTGAATTAATTTTAATTTGACAAAAGAGAGCATTACTGAAAGTACTGAAATTTACTCATTTATATAATTTCCTCTCTTCCTCAAGTATACACCCCCCATAGTCAATACTTTGTAGAGGCACCTTTGGCAGTAAGTACAGCTATCAGTCTTTTTGGTTAGCCCTCCACAAGGTTGGCACACTTGGACATCTTCCCCTTTGTAGACATGTTCAAGCTGGGAGAGGTTAGTTGGTTTTTCCTGATAGACAGCAAGTCTGTCCATAGATTTTCAATTTTAGGTCATGGTTTTGACTAGGGCACTCCAAAACATCCACCTTGTTCCTAGCAAGCCACTTAGCTTTGGTCTTATATTTGGGGTCACTGACCTACTGGAATATGAATTTCTGACTCATTTTGGCAAATTTTGGCAGACTGTGGGTGGTGTCAGGAACTATCTACTTCTTAATGATGGACTTAACAGTGCTCCAGGGTATCTTCAAAGCTTTAGAAATCCCTCAGCTGATGGTGTACCTTTCCCCAAGTTGGTCATGCATTTGTTTTGAATGGTCTTTGGAGTCCATTCTCCTGCATTTCTGTGGATGTACACTTGCAAAATGAAGGCCGATAGTAAACTGTAAACTGATAGTTGTTAATTCAAGCTATCGTGTTAATTGCTGTGATTCCACACCAATGTTGGAAACTTAAGTCACTATGTGTCTTTGAAGGCACCTGTTCAAGAGATGTCATAGTAAAGGGGGTGTATACTTATCAAACCAAGACATTTTTGTTGTTACTTTTTAAATAATGTTAAATAATGTTATCGTTAGCTTTTCACTAATTCCAGCTTAATGGTCAAGCATATTATATATATATATATACTTACCCGGCTGCCCTTTCTAGAGAGGCTTCAAACACTCCAAGGTAGGTCTGCATGTTCTGGGGAGTGAAGGTAATTGTAGCAAAGGCATGTGAGTGACTGGGGATACTCATCCGAGTAGGGCTCAGTTCAAACACCTCAGAGCTACGCATGGACATCTGAAACAGCAATATTCAATAAACACAATCAAAGTCTTTAAACATGACATGTTCGCATTAGCCTCAGTTACACACAAACACACCTTGTTGAGGACAGTTTTCACCTGTAAACTAAGTTTACAGGGTATTTTGCCAGGGTTCGTAAGACGGAAGCGGGCCTTGGCTGACTGACCAACCAGCACATTATTGAAGACAAACTTGTTCTCGTCCTGGATGTAGATGCCCATAGCCTCCTGATAATGCTTACATTGCAGCATGTTACTGTTCTTGCACAATCTGTGTTCTTCAAAGATTGAAGCAATATCTTCATGGGCTATTCCTACACAGAAAGAAGTGACATACACTGCCAGTCAAACATTTTTGAATACTTGGATTGACCTGCATTTTTTTTTACATATTAATCACTGTTATTACTACTGGCAAAACAAAAATATACAAAGTACATTAAATAAGTCTCAAATCTATTTGATGACATCATTTAAAGTGCACTCCAATGTTAACCTAATCTACCACAATCAAAAAATTTACAGGTCTCCCTGAAACAATACAGATACCCTCTGGCTCGAAATAATAAATATTAGAGATTAGGTTGAAAAACACTAGAGTATTTCTCCAGTGTTACTATCAGCTTTAAGACAAATATAGAGATGGGTAACAATTTAAAGGAAAAACGAGTGACTCTATTATGTTGAGGTGAATATGTTTGGGGTCCACTTATTGGCTGATCCTATCATCAATCATTCAATACTTATTATCTCTTCCAGGATGACAATTACCCTATTCACAAGAGCTCACTCAGTGGTTTGATGAGTATGAAAATAATGTAAATCATATGCTATAGTCTTCACAGTCAGCAGATCTCAACCCAATTGAACACCTATTTTGGACCAACATTTTACCTCCACTATAGATGTTTTCAAAGCTCCCACCTACTCACAAACAAATTCTGGCCAATACTGCCCACTCCCGCTTACACACTTGATGAATCCCATTCTCATCCGCAGAATGTTTGACCAATTCCGTCTGTTTGTGTATTTATTTTTGCATGTACCAGCACATGACATTTTCTAATGAACTTTGTTGGTTCTATTTCCCAAAATATAAAGAAATTAGTAATTGGCCTTGCTTTTCCAATACTTCCAGAGGAGACTGTATATAATAGACTTGTGTTTGAATGGTGTTGGCATCAGAAGTGAGTAAATATTTAATATGAGACCAGTCATGCAGTAGTTTAAAGACATGATCTTATTTTATGCTACGGAGCCATAATTTAAAAAAAAGAATTGTTTTTATTTTTTCGAACTATTATTTATTTATTTTTGTTATTAAATGTTCCAAATTGCATATTGATTAATGCAAATACAAAAAAGGGACAAGACATGCTATTTTGATCATTTAAAAGATGCTTTTTTGTGGGTGCATGACTTTTTACACATCTAAATCATGGCCTGGGTGTTCAAAAACATAAATAATGAGACTTTAAATTAAAACTCCTTAAAAATAACACTGAGTTATAAGTTTGACTGTATCCTAGCTAGTTAATGTTTTTAGGAACTTACAAACCTGGCATGCAGACCTCTGCTAGCAGCTTGTAAAGAATCCCTCCTGGGCTGTCAAAAGGGTCTCGATCAGTGATGTCCACCACCAGGCACTCCTCCCAGCAGCCTACCTGCTCTGCTACACAGTCCACAGTTACCACCTGCTGGGCACCAGGTGGAAGGACGCCAAAGCATGGAGACAAGGAGAACAACCCCATAGGCAAACGTGTCTGCAGAATTAAGTAGAAAAGAGACAAAAAATAAATAAAGGAGGCACTTTATTTTTTTTATTCATGAAATAAATGCCTGTAAGAGTATTTCTGTAAAATACTGTATACAGTGAATATAAAAAGTCCATGTTATAATTGCAGGTTTTTGTGATGTGAAAAATCATGAAATAATGGCAGATCTTTTACCACATTTATATAGCAACCAACAATATTCAAATGAAAAACAAATACAAAGATTTTTTTTTTTAGGGGGGGGGGTGGGGGGGATAAAAAAATTACAATAACCTGGTTGCATAAGTGTACACACCCCTTAACTAATACTTTGTTAAAGTACACTTTTGCTTGTAATTTAGCACTCAGTATTTTGGGGTAAAGAGTCTATAATAACTACTATATTTTTGCTTTTAAAAAATCACTTTTTAAAGACAAAAAACATGAGTCTACCAAAAAATTGTACTCATTTGACATTTTCCTTGACTAGTCTACTGATAATATAATAAACTTAACCAGTCTTGGGTCATTGTTATTATATGTCTTGAAACATATAAGCAAAGGTTCTGATCCTGGGGCGGTCAGCATTGGATGAAACCAAGATGATGTCTAGAAAATCCTACAGAAACAGCTGGTTTTATTTGGGGTTAATCAGAATCACTTCATTGATAACAGGTGTATGATAATTACTTTTACACCTTGAGTTTGAATGTGATTAGTTCTGAGCACAATCTAATGCCCCATTATAAGAGGGTATGCACACTTATGCACCCAGATTGTAAGTAGACACAACTGTGTAACAACTAAACACCCATTAAAATGTAGTAAGAAGAACATGACATACAAAGGCCGTTCATTACCTGAGAAGGTATGGTGTCCCTAATATTGTCCTTCTGGGTAGAGTCAGACTGGCGTAGTTTAATGGAGGAGGATAATCGTCTTGCTGAGTTGTTCTCTTGGGAAGATTTCTTGCTTATACTATAACAAAGAAGGTTTCTAATTAGAGAGCTTCATTTATGAACGAATATGGTAAAATTCTAAAATGTATGGATCAGTGTCTGTACCCTTTCTTCTGTTCAGACATTGGGAGATCTTTAAACATTCTGGAGATGGTGAAACAGATCTCAAATTCACCCCTATTCTGCACAGTAATTGTTTGTGTCCTGCGGGAACCATGCTCTACTGAGCCAAAGTTGATGTCATTCTCAGGGTGGATGCTGTACTTGGAATAGAGACACTGCACAGACACTTTGATGGGTACGATCTTAATGGTTTCTCTATCTTCATCAATATTTGGTTCAATGACCTAAAACAAATAATCACTAAAGTTAATTTTTGATATGAAATAGAGATTTACCAAAAATCTATATGAAAGGATTTTCTGACCTGACAGTGTAAAATTGGCTCTTGTCTGATAGACACCTCCTTGTTGTAGCAGAAGGTGACTTGGACACATGTGGGCCGGTCAGTGGGATGAAGAGAGCCTTTCTGAGGTGTAATAGTGAAGAGTGAGTTGAGTTTAGCCATTCCAGGCTCGGTAGGCTCCAGGATGAACCTTAAACAGCAATATCATTGCACATTAGCCACAGAGCGTTTAATGGTATTTTTATTCCTTGAAAAATTATAATATTGTATATATTGGATGCTTATGTAGAGTATGTGGGTGTGAACATACTTGTAGGCAATGTCATGTTTGCCCTTGTTTTTCAAGTTAACAGATAACTTCACTTCTTCTGATACTTTGATCATGCCAAAGTCCAGACTGTTGTCTGTACCTAACATATTTGTTATCAAGATAAAATGCAAACAAATGGTTATTTATGGATGGATAAAAAAACTCCAAACTTGGTGGATATGGATGAGGAATAACAACTACCTTTGGGAAATGTAATTTCCAGGGCCACATCATATGCCTCTGCCACAATATTAATGTTTTCTGTATGGACAACACCAAGAATATTCTCCACATCTGACACCTGACCAGCACACACACACACACACACACACACACACACACATACACACACATACACACACATACACACACATACACACACACTTTAGGTACCTGTACAAAAATTATTTTAACAGCAAATCGTACTGTTCTGATTATTCTTTCATAACTATGACCCAAGGTGGGCTACCACTTTAAAACATACAATTCTTTGTGAAATTGAGATCTGTACTAACATTTGAGCTATTGGTCAGCACCTTACCTCCAATCTTATGGTTTTCTTCAGACTAATAGGTTTTATGGCTTGGAAATGCATGAGCAAGGAAAACTCAGAGTGCGCCATGATGATGCCATGGTCCTGGGAAATGCTGAACTCCTCACCCAGCCCCTCAAGGCCACTCAGCCTCCAGGCGACTGGCAGTGCAGTGGGGTTACGCAAGCACAGACTGCGTGTCTCCCTCCTGGAGGACCATAGCCATGGGAAAGACATATTATATTTACACAGGGTAATCAAATAGAACTATAATGGCAACAAATCTGTCAAAATACATCAAATGTAGAATTCACTACATTAAAATATAAAACCAGAATATTATATTTTTGTTATATTTTATATAAGCAATAAGCAAGGACACAGGAAGTTAGCAGCACCCCCAATTTTGAAGATTCCTTTCACTGCAACTGCTAAATTATTATTATTATTATTATTATTATTATTATTATTATTATTATTATATAGTGGGACACAGTGTCTTAGTGATTAGCACATTTGCCTTGCACCTCTCGGGGTTGGGGTTCAAATCCCACCTCCACCTTGTGTGCACGGAGTTTGAATGTTCTCCCCATGCTTTGTGAGTTTCCTCTAGGTACTCCGGTTTCCTCCCCCAGTCCAAAAACATGTGTTGTAGGCTGACTGTCATTTTCAAACTGTCTCCAGTGTGTGAATGCATGTATGATTGTGCCTTGTGATGGCTTGGCACCCTGTCCAAGGTTTCCCCTGCCTTGAGTATTTTGAGTAGTTTTTGATTTTGTATGTCAGAGATAGCATTCATCTTATACCACAGCGGATGGCCAACAATTACAACTTCTAATTTATTAATTATGACAAATAACACTTTTTAACTAATCATACAGGATAGACTCACTGTAAACCTGCACATTCATGTAGTCATCTAATCAGGCAATCACGTGGCAGCAATGCAGTGCGAAAAAATCACACAAATACGGGCCAAGAGCTTCAGTTAATGTTCACATCAAACATTACAATGGGGAAAAGTGTGATCTGTGTGTCTTTAACCGTCGCATGGATGTTGGTACCAGAACGGCTGGTTTGAGTATTTCAGCAATTGGTCTGAGCTGACAGGAAGTCTATAGTAACTCAAATGTAAAGAGTGATTATCCTTTCTGGCAGCTCGAACCAATCTGGCCATTTTCCTCTGACCTATTCCATCAACTGTCGCTCACTCATTGTTTTTTAGTTTTTATTTCCGTAAACTCTATTGTCTGTGAAATTCCTAGGAGATCAGCAGTTTCTGAAATACTCAAACCAGCCCTCCTGGTACCAGCTGAGATGAAAGCTGAATTCATCTCAGCTTTAGCTTCCCATTACTCTCTTGACTTTCTGGCACTAACTGAGACATGGATATCTCCACAAAACTCAGCTATGCTGGCCGTTCTATCCTCTGCATATGCTTTCTCTCACACTCCAAAAGAAACTGGCAGGGGTGGTAGTACAGGTCTGCTTCACACCTCTCTCCCTGTCTCATCTCAACATCTCATCCTTCCAATTCCATGCAGTTACAGTTACCTCCCAGATCAACCTTCTCATTATCACCATCTACTGCCCTCCTGGTCCTCTAGGAGACTTTCTTGAAGAAATGGACATGCTCCTCAGCCTTTTCCCTACTGACAGCACCCCTCTTACAGTCCTTGGGGACTTCAACCTCCCCTCTGACAAGCTTGAGCCCTCTTGCCTTCTCCCTCTTCTCCCCATGTTATCCTATCCATCACTCTCCCTATCCTGCCAAAAACCAGCTATCAATACCTCTCTCCTACCTGTCAAAATCTCCATTCTATCTCTCCTTCCTCCATAGCTTCCTGCACCCTATCATCCCTTCCAGACCTCGACTCCTTTTCCTCCCTACTACTGCAGTTAGCCACAGACACTTTCCTCTCCATGGACCTCCTCTGCCCTCTATCCTCGAAACCTAGGAAGCTTTCATACCCTGTACCTTGGCTGTTGGATGCACTGTGCAGCAATCGGAGAGAACTAAGAACAAAAGAGAGAAAGTGGAGGAAATCATAACTCAACACAGATCTTGCCTCTTACTACACTCTCCAGTCCAAATTCTCATCTGAAATGACTTCTGCTAAGACTGCCTACTACAAGGAAAATCTGGAAACTTCTGCACAAGACCTTCACAAGCTCCACAACATCTTTTCTTCAATAATCAACCCACCAGCTCCTTCTGCTCCATCCTCCCTGACTGCTGAAGACCTTGCCACCTGTTATGATGAGAAGTTTGAAAAAATCTGCCAGACTTTCTCTTCTACCCCAACTCCTACACTACCCACTGAGGATTCCACTTCTCCTTCACCGGCACATTTTCCTAATTGCAAAAAAAGAGATCCTGCAGGTTATCTTGTCCTGTAAACCTATCACTTGCCCATTAGATCTAATCCCTTCCACAATGCTCCAGACCATCTCTCAAGATCTCCTCCCCTTCATCACGACTATCATCAATGGCACCATATCATCTGGTGATGTACCAAGCGCATTCAAGAGAGCAAGGATTATTCCCATCCTGAAGAAACCCACTCTGGATCCATCTGACATCGCCAACTACTGACCGGTATCACTACTCCCTTTTCTTTCTAAAATCCTTGAACACTCTGTCTACAATCAACTCTCACAGAACAACCTCCAAGATCCTAACCAGTGTGACTTCAAAGCAGCACATTCCACAGAGACTGCCCTTTTGGCGGTCACTGAGAAGCTACAGGCTGCTAGATCAACCAAACTGTCATCAGTCCTCATCCTCCTCGACCTTTTAGCAGTGTTTGACACAGTGAACCACAAGACTCTCTTATCCACCCTCATGAGTCTCGGAATTCGTGGTGCAGCATGGCAGGGGTTTGCTTCCTACCTGGAAGGTCATTCATACTAGGTGACTTGGAAGGAATCCACATCTGCTCCCTGTAGACTCTCCACTGGTGTCCCTCGAGGTTCAGTACTTGGTCCTCTTCTGTTCTCCCTCTATACTCGATCTCTTGGTGAGGTCATATCCTCACATGGGTTCTCATACCACTGCTATGCGGACTACAATCAATTCACCCTCTCCTTCCCTCCCTCAGATCCTCTTGTTTCTGCTCAGATCTTAGCATGTCTGGCAGACAACTCATCATAGATGGCAGCTCATCAGCTGAAACTGAATCCCAGCAAAACTGAACTGCTGTTCATCCCAGCTCATTCATTACCATGTCAGGATCTTGTGCTCTCCCTGGACAACTCTCTGATCCCAACTTCAGTTACTGCACTCAACCTTAGGGTAACCATAGACAATCAACTGTCCTTTTCCTCTTATATGGTTAATCTGACATGCTCATGTTGATTTCTCCTTTACAACATCAGAAGGATTTCCATTCATCAATCTTCTATACCACTTATCCTTTTCAGGGTCACGGGGAACCTTGAGCCTATCCCAGTGAGCATCGGGCACAAGGCGGGGTACACCCTGGACAGGGTATCAGAAGGATTTATCTATTTCTACCCATACAAGCCACTCAGGTGCTGGTTCAGTCTCTTGTCATTTCGAGACTAGACTACTGCAACTCACTTTTGGCAGGTCTGCCTCTGAGCACCATTCATCCTCTGCAACTGATCCAGAATGCAGCTGCATTGTTTTTAATCTTATTAAGTACAGGGGTACAGGTGTTCCTAATAAAATGGATGGTGTAAATCCCCCTTGTTCCACCAATATAGCTTCAAGGCATGGATGCCACAAGGCTTCTGAAGGTTGTATGTTTGATCTGGCACCAAGATATTAGCAGCAAATCCTTTAAGTCCTGTTAGTTGCGAGGTGGGGCCTCCATGGATCGGACTTATTTGTACAGCACATCCCACAGATGCTCAATCGGATTGAGATCTGGGGAATTTGGAGGCCAAGTCAACACCTTGAACTCTTTGTCATGTTTCTCAAACCATTCCTGAACAGATTTTGCATTGTTGTATGGTGCATTAACCTGCTGAAAGAGGCCACTGCCATTGGGGAATACTGTTACCATAAAAGGGTGCCCTTAGTACGTGTACTCAGTACATGTCAAAGTAACATCCCATATGAATGCCAGGACCCAAAGTTTCCCAGTAGAACATTGCAGGGAGCATCACCGGCTGCCTCCACCGGCTTGCATTCTTCCCATAGTGCATCCTGGTGCCATCTATTCCCTAGGTAAGCAACACATATGCACCTGGCCATCCACACGATGTAAAAGAAAACGTGATTCATCAGACCAGGTCACCTTCTTCCATTGCTCCACCGTCCAGATCTGATGCTTACATACCGATTGTAAGCACTTTCAGCGATGGACAGGGTCAGCATGGGCACTCTGACATCTGAGTCTGACATACACAGCAAGCTGTGATGCACTGTGTAGCCAATATAACAATACATAAAGCACTCTATAATTAACAATATACTCTATACTGTACTGTAAGGTACTTGTATCTGACATCTGCCATATACAAGTATTCTCTCTCTCTCATATATATATATATATATATATATATATATATATATATATATATATATATATATATTGTAAATTATAGTGCTTTGTATATTGACAGAGGCAAGTCTCCTCTTCTTATAATGAACGCATTATAAGAACGATAACATAATAGAAACAGGCACAATAATATAAACTTGTCATTTAGGTTACAGTCGTAAATATTCCAATCCACACTGCTGCAGAAAATGAACAACTTCTGATTAGAAAACTGAATCAACACCTTCTGATTCTAATAATTAATAATAATTTTAAATGTTTAATATAACAGTTAATTTTGAACTTTGGCAATCACAAGAATCAACTAAACCATCCAATTTTTAAATGGTGATTTTTATATTCAGTTTTTTCTCTCCTGCCCTATTTTCCTCATTGTGTGCAGGGACAGTGTGCTCATGGTTGCAATTCCTGACAAACTTCCAAATGTTTCATCAATGTGAAATTATGACCTAAAATGTGCTTAAAATATTTTTAATTGCATAAATGAAGTTGCAATCTGTCATCCATTACCCAAACACAAAGGATACACACACACATACATTACATATACACATATACGCATATATATATATATATATATATATGTATGTATGTATGTATGTATAAACGCTTCATGTTTGCAATGGTAATGGATGAGTTTACATGTGTGCAACTTCATATTTATACACCAGGGAAACAGGGGTCTGAAAGAAAATTTTTGACAATTTTTTGTCCCAAAAATGATGACTTATTCCTTAGGGTCTTTAATAATTTTGGCACATATATTTTTGAGACAAAATAATATTCTTTAAAAAAGTAGATTTTATGTCGGAATTATGATAAATAGTTTCTCCTGTTCGACTGGAAAGATTATACAATATTTTTTGCTCTTTTTTATGAAGGGTGGCAAAAATTCTGGAAGGCACTGTCATGGTAATATGTTATAAACATAGTTGGACTAAACAAAAGTCTATATTAAGTTCTTTTACAGTCATTTGTCATAAACAACAACAACAAAAAAAACACTAATATGTGTTAGAAACCACATTACATAATATCATGCTCCTGACCTGTCCAGGAAAATCTTATCAAAATTAAATTGCTTGCACTCCACTTCCAGCTCTGGCCGGACTCCTCTGCAAGAGATGAAGAAGATGCCAGGTTCTGGGTTGTCCTTAATACAGCACACCACTCTGTCTTCTGTGAGACCTGGAGTGGTGGGGTATGCCCATACTCTGAGCTCCTGCAAAGTGTACAGTATGCAGTGTTCAGTACATGAATCTGGCCTTATGGACAATATATACTTTGGACACTAGATGGAGACATTCTTCCTTTGTGTTTTTTTCTTTTGACTTGCCTTGCTAACCTTTGTTTTCAACTTTCTCTGATTTGCTAGGCTATACCCTCCATTTTCTTTGTTCTTTACTCAGTCCTCTGTTCCTCATGTGTGTATTAAGCCAGTGGTTTTCAAAGTGGGGGCCTCAGGAGGCCTCAACAATTTGGTGTGAAAAATAAATAAATACATAATTTTTTCTTTCTCACTCTCAGACAACCACAAACACACACACAATCAATTCCTAATATAATGTAATGTAAAGATGTAAGATGTAATTATTAATAAAAAAAAAGGGGGGGGGATATATTCAGAAGTCTATATTTTTAATGTGTTTTAAAGACATCTTGCAAAAGGGGGGCCTTGGTCAAATGTAAATGCCATTTGGGGGGCCTTGCCCTGGAAAAGTTTGGGAACCCCTGTACTAAGCCACTGTCTTTGCCTTTTGTTACTACTGCTTCATTTTTTGCTGCCTGCCCTCTCAATTTGGCTGGACACTTGAGACCAAAGCTATGGAGGAATACAGGATGTCCCAAAAGTCTCCATATATAGGGGAAATTAACACTTTTTTGCAAAATATAACTTTTGTGGCGACAGGCCGGCAGCTGGCGCACAAAAGGGAAAGAGTGCTCCTCCCGTGACTGCCGCTATGGTGCTGAAGAGACAGCTCCGCTTCAGCAACACCAATGTTTTGGATAGCCGGAGAGCACATCGCTGCGGGGCGGGGCCGCCGACACACACATGGCTGGCGGCTGATGATCAGCACAGCAGCTCTCCACCATCCAGCAGCAGACGGGAGAGTGTAAAAAGGCCATCCTCAGCTAGCAAAGGGAGAAAGGGCTCCAGAGGTATGCATGATAATTTGTTTTGTGTCTCTTGCAGAGGATTCGGAGGGAACGGAGGATTTTGCATCCTGGCTGCACCCGCGTCGCTGTCTGACTGCAGAACGGGATCTCAGCCGCTCGGAAAGCCCCCAGCACAGCCCTGGCAGCCCCGTGGATAACACTGATGCCTGAGCACTTCATCCCACTGCAGCTCCTTTGCACACCACACCCTCATGGAATTTAAATAAACTCTGCACGTTTGCCCCAGAAATGGCCTCTTGTGTGTCTGCGCTCAGCCCACCGCTGTCTAGTCTCACTACACTTTATTTACAAAACATCCTCTACATGATTGCCATTTCTTTGTAAACACACAGGAGTCATTTCTCCCAACCGTATCATGTGTGATATGCTTCTCCAAGCTCAGGAGGTGCTTCACTTCAGCTCCAGTCCTAGACCTGCCTGATCCAGCCCTCCTTTTCATTGTGGAGGTGGAAGCTTCAGAGGTGGGTGTTGGAGGGGTGCTGTCTCAGAGGTCATCTGACAACAAACTCCACCTATAATTTTTTTCACACTGGCTGCTCCCCATGGAACAAAATCACAATGTTGGCAACAGAGGAAACTGCTGACAAAAAAGCTTGGAGGAATGTAAGCAGTGGTCAGGGGGGCTCAACAACCATTCACTGTGTGGCCTGACCATAAGAATCTCAAATATATCCAGACTTAACCCCCATCAGGCCAGCTGGGCTCTGTTTTTCAAAAGATTTCAGTTTACTATCTCCTACTGTTCTTATTCCAGTTAACCTGAGACCCTGAACTTCCCATAGTTCCAGCATTGTAGCCCCAGTTCACTGGGGAATTGAGACTGTTGTCTAATGGGCACAGCAGGGAGAGCCAGAGCCAGGAGGTCCTCCCAACTGACTTTTGTCCCTGCTTTTGTACACACCCAGGTATTGCAAAGGGGGTTTCATGGTTCACACCTTGCTGGTCACCCAGGTGCAATGTGGACCCTTGACTTCATCAAAAGGTGCTATTGGTGGCCCAGCATAGAAGCAGATACACAGGGTTTAGAAAACGTCCCCAAGGGATATTCAATCCACTACCCATCCCCAAACAACCCTGGTCCCCCATATTGCTAAACTTCATAACAGGACCTCCCACCTCTCAAGGTAATTCAGTCAGTAATTCAGTCATTCTAGTGATAAATGATAGATTCTCCAAGGCATGCCATTTGATCCCTTTACCTACTGTAAACTTCTCCCTGCTAAAGTTACTGCTGAACTAATGTGTACACATATGTTGAGTCTGTGGTCTCCCACAGAACTATGGCTCTCCCACAGGACAGCTCCAGTTTACCATCTAGTTCTGGAAGGCATTCTATCTGCCAGCCTCTCCTCTGGTTTCCATCCTGAGTCCAATGGCCAGACAGAGAGGTTGAACCAGGACCTGGAGATGACACTGCACTGCACACTGGCATCCATTACCCCAAGCTCCTTGAGCAACTACCTCCTGTGGGCAGAGTATGTGCACAACCCTATATGCTGCTTTTCTACTGGGATGTCCTCGTTTGAGTGCCAGTTCGGGTACCAGCTCGCGCTGTTCCCGGAGCAGGAGCCCAATGTCACGGTCCCTTCAACACAGAGGTTCGTCCATTGCTGTCAGTGCACCTGGCGTGGAGGGTTCTACAATGGGCTTCTCAGCACCAACAGCTTCAGGCCAACCTCTGGCGCAGACCTGCCCCAGCTCGCGCAGATCTTCCCTGCAGTTAATATCCTGTGAACACCCCCCCCACACACACTTTGTGTTTTTCTTATAACTCACTTTGTTAACCTTCTTTATTGTTTTCAACTGTCTCTGATTTGGAAGGCTATATAGACCCTCCCTTTCTTTGTTCTTTGTGCAGTTCTCTTGTTCCTCACGTGAGTACCAAGCAACTGTCTTTGCCTTTTGTTACTAGTGCTTTTTCTTTTGCTGCCTGTCTGGCTCTTTTGTGAATTTTACATGATTACTTGTTTTTTGGACATAGGATTCTTCTGTTTAATGGTTGGATTGTTTTTGGATCTCTGACTGCTGTCTTGTGGAACTTTTTGGAGTAAAGATTTGTCTGTTTTTTTCCCTCCTTTCTCTGTCTCTTGGAGTTTCTCTGCAGTTACGCCCAGCCTAGCCTGTGGAGCAGTGGTTAAGTTGTTGGGTCATCACCACCATCACCTAGGTTCAAATTCTGTCCAGGGTCACTAACCCTTACAGCCTTCATTCTCTTAAAAAAGTTTTCTGTATTGAAATTTTGTATTAAGACATACCTTTCTCTCATTGGGCTTAAGAACCATGCTCAGAGGGTCCAGGATGAATGTGGTGGATTTGGTGTCTCGGTGGAGGCAGAAATGAACCTCTGCCTCCATGGGGGAGTTGTTGTGTATTACTAGTCTTTCTGTGTTTTCTGGGCACTTCTTTTCCTTGTACCTATGTAAAGAGCTACAGTGTTGTAACTTAGTAATTCATTTTGTCATTTACAAATTTCCCATCATAACAATGTGATAATATGGTTAGTTTCCAAGAGTATGCATTCGACACATTATTTAAATAATTTCTATATGTATGAGCAATATAAGGAATATTTGAGGGAATTATTATTATTAGGGAATGTATACTTAAATTCTAAGAGCAAGAAAAATAAAGCACCTGTCTCTAGTTCTTCCACAAAGCAGGGGCCCGAAGTCATAAAGGCCTGAGCGGATGATGTATGTCTTCTGTAAGCCATTTTCTTTCTGCATGGCCTTTTTACAGTGGGCAAACACTGTCCTATAACACACAAATGAAAACCATCCGAATAAACAACAGAATATGGGCAAACAGTTGCTAAAATGGGTTCTGGTCACAGGTCTACTGCCTGTTCTCCAGATCTGCAAGTAATACTCACTTATAGTCTTTGCTGATGAATGGGAAAGCACAGATGCCTCTGCAGTAGAGCTGATAGCAGCGCTTGGTCCCCATCACTTCAAACCCCAGAGTCTGTTTAAAATCACCAGGCACAGATGAGTGGAACCACAGTTTCAGGGTCACTTCTCCATTTGCCGGCACAACCCAGCGAAAATGAGTGAGCCTTCATGAGAACGAGGATGAAATCATCAAAAAACAATAGTAACAAAAGCAAAAATGATTGTACATATAAAATACATAATCAGGTTTACTGTAAAAAAAACAAAAAAAAAACAACAACAACAAAAAAAAATGAAATGGATTATTTTAACTCATAAAGCAAAATATAAAGAGTAATACATATATATAAAACCAAATACCTTTGGCTGTGTTCTGTAAGACAATCTGTAAGAGACTTGCTGTGGTCAGTTTCAGATAAGGGGGTGACCGTGTTCAATGGAGGTGAATGAGAGTCTATGCTCTTGCTTCCTTTTTTTGCAGGAACTCGCCGCTTGTCTTTTGGGGTCCCCTTGGCTGATTCCTCTTTCACTGGGGCCTTTTTCCCTTTGCCTTTGTTCAGGGTTGTAACATCCTCCTATGCAGGCAAAGCAAACAACCAAGTGTCTATTTCACTAATCATCAAGTCTTTTTAAAGATAGACTAAACATATAATTCAAATAAAGTTTCTGAGCAGAACTGTCCAACCTAAAATTCAATCATATTAAAAGCATCATAGATGATATTTTCCGCCCATTTTTTCTCCTTGTGTCACCTGCCAATTGCCACACACCAGCCAGCTCTCCCCTATCACATGACAGCTACCAATTGAAGAGGGTGAAGGCTAACATATGCTTCCACCAAGATACATGAAGCCAGGCAACTAGCCAATTCAATCTTTTTGAACAGTAGGGGAAATAAGTATTGGATGCGTAAACATTTTTTTCAGTAAATATAGTTCCATTTAAAATGAAATTTTCACCAGACATCAGTATTAACTCAAGATATCTGGAAATATAAAGAATTCACAATATTAAAGTCTAGAAATAAAGTTATGTGCAACAAAGTGGAATGACACCGGAAAAAAGTATTGAACACGCTAAGAAAAAGCAGTTCTCCAAGGCAAGGTAAGGCAAGGAACAAGCTGAAATCCAAAAGTAATTATACCCCCTATCTGTGCAAATTCATATCAGCTGGGTTAGTAAATTGATGGTCTATAAAAAGGCTTTTGGTTACCAAGGTGTCACACAAGAAACATCTCATGATGCGTAAAAGCAAAGAGCGCTCCCAACACCTTCAGAACCTTATTGTTGCAAAACATATTGATGGAATCGGATACAGATATATTTCAAAACTGAATCCTCCAGTAAGCACCATTGGGGCCATTATCCGCAAGTGGAAGCAACATCACTCCCTCTTCAACCAGCCACGCACAGAAGAAACTCGCAAGATTTCTGACCAGGGAGTCAGAAGAATAGTCAGAAGAGGAAACCAAGAGCCAAGGACCACTTGGAAAGAGCTCCAGAAACACTTGGAGGCAGCAGGTGCCATCGTCACAGAGAAAACAACAGGCAATGCACTCCACTGCTCACGCTCACCCCGCAAGACTCCATTACTAAAGAAAAGGCATGTCAAAGCTCATTTAAAGTTTGCTACAACTCATTTGGACAAGCCTATGAAATACTGGGAGAGTTGTAGTCTGGTCAGACGAGAGAAAAATTTAACTTTTAGGCTGTCATGCTACACACTGTATTTGGAGAAGATCTGCCGCTGCACATCACCCTTAAAACCCTATACCAACAGTGAAGTTTGGAGGTGGAAGCATCATGGTGTGGGGCTGTTGTTCATCACATGGTACTGGCAGACTTAAAAAAAATTGAAGGAACAATGAATGGAGCCCTTTCCCTGATGATTCTTGAGAAGAATCTGCTGCCATCCGCCAGAATGATGAAGATGAGACGTGGGTGGACCTTCAAGCAGGACAACGATTCAACGCATACAGCAAAGGAAACTCTCAATTGGTTTCAGAGAAAAAAAAATCAAGGTGTTAGAATGGCCCAGTCAATCACCTGACTTGAATCCAATTGAACAAGATTTAAAGACAAAATGTTTAGAAGAATCTGTGAAAATCACACCTGAATACTGCGGCTGACTAATTTCTTCATACAGGAAGCGTCTTGAAGCAGTCATTATAAACAAAGGCTTCTCTACTAAGTTCTAAATAATTTTCAGATAGCGTGTTCAATACTTTTTCCCTGTGTCATTCCACTTTATTACACATAACTTCATTTATGGACTTTAATGTTGTGAATTCTTTATATCTCCGGATTTCTTGAGTTAATACCAATGTCTGGTGAAAATGTCATGTGAAGAGCCCCACTGGAAATATATTTACTGAAAAAAATGTTGACACGTCCAAAACTTATTTCCCCACTGTATATGAGCTCACAGATGATCACGATTGGCTAGTGTTGCTGATATTGACAAGTAAAAGACAGTACAACATTCAGTATAACCTTCAAAACCCAGACAGCACAGCCAATTTTGCTCCCTTGCACCAATGAATGTGGAATCAAGATTTGAACTTGCAAGATCTGATCTCCAAACAATAGGGCAAACAATTTTATGTTACACCACTTGGGAGTCCCATGATGTTTCTCTAATGTAAATTTTTTTTTTTTTTTTTTTTTTTTTTTTTAAATATTGCTCAGAGGAAAGTATCCACATACCTTTGCAGACACTGTGGGGCTTAGGGCTTCTGTCTCAAAGTCTGTCTCCCGCTTCTCCTCGGCTGAATCTTCCAGAGATGAGGGCATTAAGAAGGTGAAGCAGCCAGGAGTAAGACGGAAGCTGGACACCACTCTCCTTTTGGGGTATGGGACTATTGAGAACAGCATGGGAGGAGGAATAGGTGGACCCGTGGGTCCAAGCCCTAACCCATCCAAAACCTAGGGACAACATCAGAAGGTGAGTAAAACATTAGCTCTGGGATGTGCAATTATTACCTTATACAGTCATGTCAAAAAATAAGCACACCCTATGACATATTTGGACAAGCAAACATTTGATCCTCTCTGAAACAGTGCCTATTAATAAAGTTGATACACTATCAAATGACACATAAAATTACATTTTGTAGTAATTTTCACGATTTAAATGAATAAAAAAGTTCTGCCGACTGGATGGGCAGAGACTGGGTTTGTCACGGAGAAAGGATCTGTGGACTTCGCGGATGACTACATGTGCGTGAATCTCTTTATCTTCTATCTTGCAATGACCCTGCGTGAGTGTGACCACATTATTTACCAAAGGTACCATTTCTTTGTTTTTGCCCTCGTGGTGAAGCAGCCATTTGGTTTGAGGATTCTAAGAATGCCAGCTACATTCAGACCTGCAACGAGGAACTGGGTACCATTAGTTTGTTTGTTTTATGGGGTAATGCCGGCTTTTGTTGGTTAATCTGGGCGAATAGCCTATATCTTTTGAGTGTTGTGCACACATATGTCTGTTGTTGTGACTGTGACATTTGAAACTTCTTAAGGGATTCTGTGAACTGAATATAATGTAAAATTGAAGCTGAATGTCTACTGACTCAACTTTTATGTTAAATACTTTATGACTATATTAGTAAAAAGTTTAAAGGTTTAAACATTTGTTTGGTTACTGACTTTCCATCTACACTTAAGTTGTCTACACTTTAAGTTAGTCTATTTTCCTAAGATCATAGATAGTTAATCAGTGATGATAGATATTATCATGGTATGATGGTATATAGTGGGCATTTCATAAAGAGTATATTTACTAATTGGATAATTCTGGAATGCAAGTGGAACCTAAGGCATTAGCTGAGTAACATAAAACATAAAGAAGAGTAAGTATTTAGTATTTCTCTTGATAAATAGAAAAGAACTCTGTGTAGCTCCCTCAAGTAAAAGGTATTACACCAAAGGGGCACTACATATGCAAAGACCAGGCCTTTTGGAATAATGTGCTCTGGACAGACGAATCAAAGATTTGTTTGGCCAAAGACTTGTTTGGCCACAGTAACAGCAGACATGGTTGGCGCAGACCAAAGACAGCTTTTCAGGAGAAGCATCTCATACCAACTGTAAAGCACACTGATAGAAATGTTATGGTATGCGGCTGCTTCGCTGCCTCAGAGACTGGCCAGCTTGCGTTCTTTGATTTGGTTCTTTGATATGAATTCTGCATCATATCAAAGAGTGCTTGAAGATAATGTGAGGCCATCTGTCTAAAAGTTGAAGCTGAACCGAAAGTGGACCTTCCAGCAGGATTATGATCCTAAGCACACTAGCAAATCCATCAAGGAATGGCTCAAAAAGAAGAAACAGAGGGTTATGGAATGGCCTAATGAAAGCCTGGATTTGAATCACACTGAAATGCTTTGGGGGGATTTGAAACGGGCAGTACATGCAAGAAAACCCTCAAACATCTTGCAACTAAAATAATATTGCATGGAAGAGTGTTCAAAAATTCCAGCAAGCCTGGTGGCCAATGTCATGTAATGTTATGTAAAATGCCTACAAGACATTATGTCTGCTAAAGGGAGCAATACTGGCTTCTGAGGCCAAGGATGTACTTACTTTTTCCACATACATCTATTGATATTTCTGTTGAATAACTGAAATATCTGTTTCCTTGTGGTTTTGTTCAAGTATGCCACCTTCATCAATATGCATGTTTCAAAGATGATCAAACGTTTGTTTGTCCAAATATGTCAAAAAAGCCATCAATTTCTATGGGGTGTACTTATTTTTTCATGACTATATGTTGCTTTTTAATTTTTATTTATTCTTCTTTTTTTTTTTTACAAAGCTGCACAGAATGAGAATATAGACCACCTGGAGTTTATCAGGCTTTACTGAGGGCTTAGACACATTATTTCAGTTTGCAGTACCTCATCACGTGATGGAAGCTTCATGCTGTCTAGAAGCTTGTCTATGCTTGCCTCCTCTTTTTTGCTGATAGAAATGTAGGTGTGGGGGATGAACTCTATTGCCAGCTCATTCTCTGAGCCCTCTGTGCCATCGGGCAACAGGTGAGTCTGGCTGGGTGTTGGAGACAGCAGCTTAGACTCAGCAGTGTTCATTTTCATCCTCTCTTTCACCCGCTCCTTTTTGGCCCTCTTGCTGGATAGCTTATGATGTTCTGAGGCTTCCTCAGGCCCCTGGTGCTGATCCTCTGAAGGAAGAGAATTCAGCAGAAGGCCCTGAGTCCTATCCCAGTTCTGCAGCATGTGCTGGATCAGTGGTTGGCTCTGCTCGTATAGCTGGAAGCGGGAAAACAACTGCCTTTCGGCCTCAGTTATCTGGTAACATCAGAGCCAAAGAAATGCTGGAATTAGGCCAAGAGTATATGAGCTTTATCCAAAATGTTGCAGACTAAGTAGGGTTAAGCTCTCCTTTTTATAGTGAGGTAAGAAAAGAGATTAGGCTTGGATTTACCCAGTTATAGCTAAAGCACCTCACATGCCTTTATAAGATGTCTACTTTATGACTTTAACAGTTAGTATTGATTTAGCCCTGGCTCAAACTGACCAGTTCTTTCTCCAGTTCATCCAGTGGCAGTAAAGAATTATCATGGCCAGTTGGCTTGCTGTTTTTGCCATCTTTGACTTTCTTTTTGCCTCCTTCATCAAGTTCTCCGGCACCCTCTAAAAGTGAGTCTTTGACTTCTGTGCAGGAAGACATCTTTCTACCCCCTTTAGGCTGCTGTTCCAGTACAGTGTCAGAGTGCAGTTCTACAACAGGCTATATATAGGAAGCATATCAAATCAAAGTAACCTTTTTTTTCTTACAATAGCATGTTTTTATTATTATTATTATTATTATTATTATTATTATTATTATTATTATTATTAACTACCAGCGTCTCTGACCTGGGCAACTCCCAACTGACTTCTCCTTTCTGTTAAATCCTCTGTAAGTATTTCCTTTTTTCCCCTCTTGTATTTTTTCTTCAGATCCTCCTCCTCTCTGAGCTTCTCCTCCTGATGCCTCTTCTCCTGCTCCCTCTCTTGCTTGCTACAATCCATAATCAAATTAATTCCATAATCAAATTTAATTTTATACGATTATTATTACTTTAAAACCAACAACCTGGTTTCCCAGATTCAGTTATAAACTTAAAACCATGTGCTTAAAATATACAACGTATACTTTTTTAAAATTTTATTTTTAGTAAAACTGCCATGCAGCTGAAGATTACCTGTACATATGTTCCTTTAGCATCTCCAAGTGCTGAAGGTCTGCATATGCTTTCTCTTCCTCACACAGGGCGTCATACTCATCCTCATCCATCTCCTGCACATGCAGCTTTTCTCTTTCAGCCTGTTCCCTTTGCAAGGCCTCTGATCACATACAAACAAGTTTTGTTAATTACACTTGTTAATTTACTGCTCTATTAATCTGTCTAATTCTGTGCATGAATGTGCTCATTTAAATAAATGCTACTAAGGTAATATGTACCCTATAGATATGTTTTTTATTCAGTAGTTTAATACACTCCTTTCTTTTCACAGTATTTCCTATTTTCCCTTTAACTTCCTTCTCTCTTATTTCCACCCTCTCAATATCTTCTTTTCTCCTGTTCCCTTTTTTTCCTTCCACCATCACCTGTCATCTCCAGTTGAGCTCTCTCTCTGGATCTGAATTCAAAGTAGCTGTCAGTGAGGTTGATAACATAGATGTGCTGGCGGTTGTTCAAGGCTTTGATGATGACATGGAGCACAGTGCTTGGAAAGCGGCAGTACATTGTTTCCAAGCCATCAATCACGATGCCTCGGTTGCAGTCGCTAAGCTACAGCACAATGGAAATGCATAACTGACATACATCAAAGCAAGGAAGCATTTTGTGCAATAATAAAGAAACATAGCATTGAAAAGGAATGTTAAACACACAGTACAGTATGTTCAATAATGCAGTCAAATCATGTTGTGGTGGCCATAAACATTGTGGTGGTTCTTACCTGTAGTCTCTCTGACAGAATCTCTACCAGGAGATCATCAGGCAGTAAACTATTCATGCCTCCCAGCTCACCCACCTGACTCACATTCTCATTAGGGAGCCTGTGAGTTGGACCAGCCTGCACATAACCAATAAACTGTAATTGCACTCACCTCACATCCAATCTAATTCACACAAAAACTGTATATAAATTACATTATTAAAGGTAAGTAGCATTCTTCCTGAGATGAATATAGCAGGCATATCATTATAGAGTCCAGTCTAGAATAATCCTATGTATAAAAATATTTTACATATTACAATATTATTACTTATTCAGTACAATATGTTACTATATAATACTGTATACAACACACTGTTGGAAATATGTTACAATCCAATTAGTTAAAATATAAATACTACACACTTCTTTTTTGACTGATTGCAAGAAATAATCTAATAAAGGCCTTCATAAAGCAGTGCAACTGAGTTATGGGAGAGACAAATGTAAGCTAATTTATAATGTGCCAATTTATATTTTTGACCACAATAACATCCAAATTAAATGTAATTTGTTACGTTTCTTAGCAAAGAGTTTATAATACATTAAAAATAATGCTGGCTAATGTTAATATTCTTTGTCTGACAAGATAAAAAGGGAAAGTGAGGTGGGGGACACGTGAAAGGAGACGTGAAAGGATTGGTGAAAGGAGAGAAACACAGCTCTCAAAGAAATTTGAGAGTGTTTATCATTAGTAATATTAATAAAGTGTCTAATGTGTTAAAGACAAAGAATTAATTTATGATTCCATGTCCAATGGTATTCCCAACACATTAAATCAGTGAAGCTATTCAATAAACATTTAGTTTAGTGCAGAAGTTCAAATAGGTGAGGTTTTTATAGAGATGTATACATTATGCATTTTGAATAACTGTTTGAAGATGATTACCACTGTAGCACTGGGATTAGAGTCATCATTTTTCTTTGCTCCCACAGTGCTGGTCTTATTGTTTGTTGAGATAGTGGATGTGGGGGCTTTGGAGTCAGTGTCCTGAATACCCTCAGCAGTGTGCTTGGCTAATGCCTCAACACTGAGAATGCCTTCAGCCTGACAAGCCGCAGTCATCACATTTAACACAGCTGGGGCTAAAAACACACAGACACAGAAATTTAATCTATCCACAAAATTAAAGTTGTTAAATTTACTTACTTTAGTTTTAAACTAATAAATTTACAAATAGAAGGTGGAAAAAAGGTAGAAAATAATCCAGGAACATGTATATTCACCAGTATGTTCTGCTGTGCCTGGCACAGACTCAATGGTGGCTCCAAACAGCTCTCTGGCCTGCTTGCTTGCAGTGCTGGTTCCAGATGACACAGCCTCTTGCACTACGGAGTCTATGTTCAAACACGCAGCACCGTAGTACCGTGCCAAGCTCACAGCCAAAACAGTCTTACCTACACACACATACAATCATCTTACCAGTGGCAAAGGCAAAACAAAGGACCATGGAAGCTAGATCCACTCTATAGACTTTCAGGAATGAACTTACAGTATACTGCAAGGGTTGTATATTAATAAAGTGAAGTACAAAAGCCTTTGAACAGTCATATCACATTACTCACTTAGATTAAAATACAGTATAGTATATCTAATTTACTTGTGTACTATTAATGCTATCTCTGTAAAGGCCCAAATTTAAAATTAAATGTGCTAAGTATGCTGCTTTCTCTAAAATTGGAGTAGTGACATGATTACCAAATAGCATGATGTGTTATTATTTAACCAAGCGGTTCAGAGATTCTCAGCCTACCTGAGAGTGGAGCACCATGCACTACAATGGCAATGCCTTTGCAGTTGTGAGCAGCTTGGCCTGCTGTTGACAAATCAATGCCCATGTATTGAGCAATGGCTCTAGACACAGGGTTCACCTCCAGATCACCCATCCTGCTGGTCTTGATGTCTTTGACCACATCTGTAAGGATAACACAGCGCCATCTTTATTCACTGTCAATTTGATTAATGTACCTGATCTCGTCAAACTTTTTTAAATACTCCAGTATTGAGCATTAAGTTATGAACAGTGCTGAACATTTTCCATTAACTCAGCGCAAGCATACCTGCACCAGTGGATGTCCGATATTGGGACAGTACAGATGTGGCATCTGCCTCACCCACGTCCAGAGGGCAATCTTCAGCTGGAGCATTTGATAAGTTATCCTCTCGCCCTGCACACTTCTCCTTGGCATCGGAAGACTCGACATCTTTATGAGAGTCAGCTAAAGCACAAGGGAAATGTGGATGTTGCCCATGTTTGGAACAACCTTGAACATTTTTTTCCACAAAGAACAATCCCTTTTTTTTATATAGCATGATGTATGGTATATAATCTCTGACTGAGTTTGTTCATAAATCTAACAGCATGAGTCAGCAATATATTACAAGTGGGTTTTATACAGTTTATCAGTACACCAAGGTGGAAATCCAGTTAGGCACAGTTTTAGAAAACAATCAAGTCAAGAATCTACACCTTAAATTATAAAATTTCTACTGGTTATACCAGCTGTTACATAACATATGTGATTTGAAAACCCACATAAATTCAGTGTATCAAAGTTAAAGATGAACCAATTCATTTCACAAATCAATGTTACTGTGAGGACTGACTGCACAGCTACATGCAACTCTTTGACTAAAACCAATCTTAAATTTCAGTATGTATTTTTGGTCAGTGCATATGTAATCTGTGCATATTGGTGCTTTCACTGGTGAAACAAAAAATAATTAATGTATTGCATAGTACCACACGGGATCAAAGATAAATGCAACAAAGTATGATCAAAATTGTGCAGCTGTCTCAAAATAAATCACAGACACTATAACTACTAAGATGTCATTTGGGTGAAACAAAATTATGCAAATAAAACCATGCTAATTTGGTCTCAAACATTGTTTGCCTTATTTTGTTTAGTATCCTTTAATTTAAATGAAAGAGGATATAGTACCTGGTTCAGGTTTCCTAAACGTATGCTGTTGGTAGTAGTCCAGGAGTTCAGCAGGCAAAGGCTCGCCAGGGGCTCGAGGGGGTAGCAGCAATATATTATGTGCATCATATCCGTTTATCAACCGCAGGATCTGGGGAGATAAATGGATTAAGTTTATATAACAATAAACTGACATGGTTAATCCAGCTACAGAGCATGTGGTTTATGAGGTAATATTTTATGATGACTGTCACGATTCCCCCTTAAAGCAGCGTGCTCTAAGCGCGAATGCGCGAGCACCTGCTTTCCCGTTGTTGACCGTAGTGACATCTGGACACGTGTGTTTTGTTTATGTTTCTGTCATGTCTCCTCCCTGTTCTGTCATTGGCTGGGATTTCGCGTGGGTCCGTATTGCTCTCAGCTGCTAGCAGTTTAGACGCTGATTATGTCCGCATATATACCGCGCGCCTCCCAGCACACAACGCGGAAGATTAAATGTTTGGAGTTGGTTTAGCGCGTATCATAGTCATAGCGGCGGTCCATGTTTAGAGTTAGTTCGCGCTGGATTATCCGCTTCCAGTCCCTCGTCATAGTTCGTTTCTTGTTTTGTTTATCGACCTAAATTCCTGCCTTGCCCCGTGTATGCCTGTTTGCCAATCGCCTGACCTCTTGCATGTTTGTAGATTACGTTTTGGATCACGTTTTGGATTTGTCTGCCTGTCTCTCTTTCTAATAAACAACTGTTCATCCTGCACTTGCATCCGTCCTATCTCTGCACCGTCACGATTCGTGACCGAATCTTCCGCCAAAACATGGATGCAGCAGGAGAACGGAGGAGACGCAGAACCCGGAAGTCGACGCCAACCGTCCCCGCTATGGACTCCGTCCACTTCAGACAATGGACATTTATGGAGCTTCCTGATCCATTTGATGGATTTTTCGGTGCCCATGAATATTTTCTGGTAGACTGTCAATACTATTTTGCCAGCCTGTTAGACCCTAAGCCAGAGGAGAAGCAATGGCTCCGATTCATGTGGTCCCGGTTCTTTGGACCGGCCCGTCAATGGGTGCAGCTCAAACTGGATAAGCACTGTAGGAACCTGGAGAGTGTAGAACAGTTTGTGGGGGAATTCATGATGCGATTCGGGAGTCCGGAGGCGAAGGACGAGCTAGAACAACTTCTCAGGGGAGTAAGTCTGGCAGGCGAACCTGCCCTGCCGTTTACCCACTACTATAGGCAACTTCATGCAGAGCTCAACTATGAAACCCAAGTCAAGCCTCCAGTCTCTGAAGTCCAAGTCAAGCCTCCAGTCCCTGAGGTCCGAGTCAAGCCTCCAGTCCCTGAGGTCCGAGTCAAGCCTCCAGTCCCTGAGGTCCGAGTCAAGCCTCCCGTCCCTGAGCTCCAGGTCCGAGCCAAGCCTCCCGTCCCTGAGGTCCGAGCCAAGCCTCCCGTCCCTGAGGTCCGAGCCAAGCCTCCCGTCCCTGAGGTCCGAGCCAAGCCTCCCGTCCCTGAGCTCACGTCCAAGCCTGCTGACCCAGTTGACCAAGCTCTGCTAATATCCCAGCCAAATGACCAAATGCTGCTCACGCCCAAGTCTACTGACCCGGTCGCCCAAGTTCAGCCCACGCCCAAGACTACTGACACGCACAGCCAAGCTCCGCCCGCGCCCGAGTCTGCTGACCCGGCCAGCCAAGCTCCGCCCATGCCCAAGGTTCACCTGGTGACTTCAGAGCCTCAGCCCGCCTGTTCAGCTGCAGACGTCGCTCAGCCCGCCTGTTCAGCTGCGGACGTCGCTCAGCCTTCCGGCTCCATGGCAAACGTCGTTTCCCCCTACTGCTTCAAGGAGATCCACGCTTCTCTCCCTGGCCTTACAGGGGACTTCGCTCTGCCTTCCAGTTCAGCTGGGGTCGTCGCTCCGCTTTCATGCTCCGCCGAGGACTTCGCTCAGCCTGCCTGCCCGGCTGTGGATGTCACTCTGCCTTCATGCTCCACCGAGGACTTCGCTCAGCCTGCCTGCCCGGCTGTCGACGTCGCTCTGCCTTCATGCTCCGCCGAGGACGTCGCTCTGCCTTCATGCTCCGCCGAGGACGTCGCTCTGCCTTCATGCTCCGCCGAGGACGTCGCTCTGCCTTCATGCTCCGCCGAGGACGTCGCTCTGCCTTCATGCTCCGCCGAGGACGTCGCTCTGCCTTCATGCTCCGCCGAGGACTTTGCTAAGCCTGCCTGCCCGGCTGTGGATGTCACTCTGCTTCCCTGCTACGCCGAGGATGTCGCTCCGCTTCCCTGCGCCGCCAAGAACACCGTGCAGTTTCCTGGCTCTGCCTGGGACATTCAGTCCAGGGGGCCGGGTCCGCCAATTAAATGGGATGACTCATGGCACTCCGGGAGGAGTGCCTTTGGGGGGGGGGGGGTTTCTGTCACGATTCCCCCTTGAAGCAGCGTGCTCTAAGCACGAATGCGCGAGCACCTGCTTTCCCGTTGTTGACCGTAGTGACATCTGGACACGTGTGTTTTGTTTGTTTCTGTCATGTCTCCTCCCTGTTCTGTCATTGGCTGGGATTTCACGTGGGTCCGTATTGCTCTCAGCTGCTAGCAGTTTAGACGCTGATTATGTCCGCATATATACCGCGCGCCTCCCAGCACACAACGCGGAAGATTAAATGTTTGGAGTTGGTTAAGTTCGTATCATAGTCATAGCTACGGTCCATGTTTAGAGTTAGTTCGCGCTGGATTATCCGCTTCCAGTCCCTTGTCATAGTTTGTTTCTTGTTGTTTATCGACCTAAATTCCTGCCTTGCCCCGTGTATGCCTGTTTGCCAATCGCCTGACCTCTTGCATGTTTGTGGATTACGTTTTGGATCACGTTTTGGATTTGTCTGCCTGTCTCTCTTTCTAATAAACAACTGTTCATCCTGCACTTGCATCCGTCCTATCTCTGCACCGTCACGATTCGTGACAATGACAACATTATGGACATTGTGGAACTGAAAGCTTTGGTGTTTCCCAACCAGATGGCGTAAACACATTTGTTAGCTGAACAATGTTAGCTAAATAAATGAATAAATTATAGGCAACTCCTCAGTAAGACCTAGCCGAGCTTGGGGGAAATAAGTATTGGACACATCAACATTTTTTTTTCAGTAAATAGATTTCCAAAGAGGCTATTCACATGAAATTTTCACCAGACATCAGTATTAACTTAAAAGAATTCTGGAAATATAAAGAATTCACAACATTACACTCCATAAATAAAGTTATGTGTAATAAAGTGGAATGACAGGAAAAAAGTATTGAACATGCTAACTGAAATTTACTTAATACTTACTGGAGAAGTCTTTGTTCAGAAACCTTAAAGACACTTCCTGTATGAAGGAAATTAATCGGCCGCAGTATTCCGGTGTGATTTTGGCCCATTCTTCTTAGACATATTGTCTTTAAATCTTGTTCAATTGAATTTAAGTCAGGTGATTGACTGGGCCATTCTAACACCTTGATTACTTTTTTCTGAAACCAATTTCCTTTGAGAGTTTCCTTTGGTGTATGCTTTGGATCGTTGTCCAGCTGGAAGGTCCACCCATGTCTCATCTTCTTCATCCTGATGGATGGCAGCAGATTCTTCTCAAGAATCTCCCGGTAAAGGGCTCCATTCATCGTTCCTTCAATTATATGAAGTCTGCCAGTACCATGTGATGAAAAACAGCCTCGCACCATGATGCTTCTGTTGGTATAGTGTTTTAAGGGTGATGTGCAGTGCCATCTCTTCTCCAAACATGGTGTATAGTATAAGAGCCAAAAAGTTCGATTTTGCTCTCGTCTGACCAGACTACACTCTCGCAATATTTCATAGACTTGTCCAAATGAGTTGTAGCAAACTTTAAAGAGCTTCGACATGCCTTTTCTTTATTAATGGGGTCTTGCGGGTGAGCGTGAGCAGTGGAGTGCATTGCCTATTGTTTTCTCTGTGAAGATGGCACCTGCTGCCTCCAAGTGTTTCTGGAGCTCTTTCCAAGTGGTCCTTGGATGTTTCTTGTGTGACACCTTGGTAACGAAAAGCCTTTTTATAGACCATCAATTTACTAACCCAGCTGATATGAATTTGCACAGATAGGGGGTATAATTACTTTTGGATTTCAGCTTGTTCCTTGCCTTATCTTGCCTTGGGGAACTGCTTTTTCTTAGCGTGTTCAATACTTTTTTCCGGTGTCTTTCCACTTTGTTACACATAACTTTATTTCTAGACTTTAATATTGTGAATTCTTTATATTTCCAGATATCTTGAGTCAATACTGATGTCTGGTGAAACTTTCATGTGGATAGCCTCATTGGAAAAATATTTACTGAAAAAAATGTTGATGCGTCCAATACTTATTTCCACCACTGTGTGTAGGTTTGTTACAGCGATATAGTTAGATGTTAGTCTTTTAAATTCTTAGTTAGCAAGCCAACTTCACTTATTGGTAGTAGGCTACTTAGCTGAGATGAAATGGACACTGTAAAGACAGTGCTCCTTTGACCAATTACCTCCTAATTATCTGTTACTGCAATGGTCTTCAGTTGGCATGGAAAGGTGTCCGATTCGACAGTATGCAGTAAAAAATTTTTAGAAAACAAATTCTGTTAAAAATCACTATAGTTTCCTATTATTCATTATAGTTTCAATATGTTTTTTCAACCAGGAGGCATGGCTGATATTAGAGTGGCATGTGTCACTCAGGGGTCTATAATCGCTTATACATCACAATCTCAGCCAATGAGAAATATTGCATAGTAAAAATGTACATATACAGTAATAGAAGTCAGTTCATAAACTCTGATCAACTGAAGATGATCTTTAATAACTCATTTAATCACTCCTTGAACTTTTTTTCATCCTTAAGAATTTTTTATGAGGTTCTTTAAAAGTCAATTGTTTCTTAATGCCCAGTCAAACCTGCTGTTCAAAAAGGGTATAGAGAACACTCACTCTCTCTTCCTCCAGATACTGCCTGTCAAAGTCCAGGGAGTAGAACTCAATGGGGAAAGGGCAAGGGTTGCGTACCAGGACCTCGACCTCATCTCCATTGCTGTAGGGCAGCACAGGCCCCAGCTCAATTTCTGAGGTGGAAAACTCCAGCTGTGGCTCCAATCCCTGACCCTGGGCTAACAGTAGGATCCGCTGGGTGCTCTGGGCCACTGCAATCACCAGTCTCTCTTTATACATTCTCTGCAAAGAACATACAGTTACATCCAGAATTATTGGCATGCATCAAAAGAATGAGCATAAATAATTGCATAATGTAAACATTATATACAGTTCTTAAAATTTTCCACCTACTCACGTTCATTTTCCCTTTCCTCTAACAAAAACACATAAGAACTTATTATTAAATCTTATTTTCTCTCAAAAATATATGTAGCAATATTACACATGCAAAATACATTTGCTACTTATCACTGTGGAGAAAACCAAAGAGCTTTCAACACAGAAGACAGAGGCTGTTAATCTGTCAGGTAAAGGATATAGTGCTGTGAAAAAAGTATTTGACCCCTTCCTGATTTCTTGTGTTTTTTGTGTATATCTTATACAAAATAGTTTTAGATCTTCAAACGAAATACAACATAAAACAAAGGTAACCTGAGTAAACACACAATACAGTTTTTATTATTCTTTTATTTAATTGAAGCAAAAAGACGTTATCCAACACTTATCACCCATGTGAAAAACTAATTGCCCCTTAAACTTAAAATCTGGTTGTGCCACCTCCAGTTATCAGCAATAAATGCAACCAAATGCATCAGATAACTGAGATCCCAGACTGATGGTAAATTTCAATTACCTTCTTCCTCATCATTTCTGGAATTTCTTTCAACTTTGGCATAGTGTGTTACTGAGTTATACCTTTTAACCAACTTCAAGCTGTGTTGATCTGATTGAACAGGGTTTGTAGTAATCAGGCCTGGTTGCATCTAGTCCAGCTGAACCCCATTATAAATGCAGTTTCATAGATTTGGGGAATTTGTAACTATGGGGGCAGATACATTTTTACATAGGCCCAGTTGGTATTGGATAACGTTTTTGCTTCAATAAATAACTATCATTTAAAAACTGTATTTTGTGTTTACTCAGTTTGCCTTTGTTTTTATCTCTGATTTAGTATGAAATATACACAAAAAACAGAAGAAATCAGGATGGGGGTAAAAACTTTTTCATAACACTGTATAGTCGCTGTAATGTATGGTGATGGATCACTGGTGATTTAGGGCTGTGTTGTGGCTTGTAGTGGTTCAGGGTCTCTGGTGATGACTGATGTCATCATGAATTCCAGTAAGTACAAAGATATTTTAGCCCACTGCCAGGATGCTAATTAAATAAATAATTACCATAAACTATAACACAAATCAACATAGAAATGACTGTGGCCACAAATGCAAAAAAGAGTTAATTCTCCAGACATGTGGAAGGTGGATGGTCTGAAGCTAAAACTACCACTTCCATAAAATGAGTTTGTTTGCTCATAGAGTGAAGTTTTTATTGAAAGGAATACTTTGTTCTGGTTTATCCCGCTTTGTTACTCTGCAAGCCCTCTGCTGCATAATTTAAATACTACTTTGCTGTCACATTATTTTTTACAACGTTAGCAAAACTCTGGACTAATTACTTATCTAAACCATAGATTAGTAGTATTTGAGTCTATGTGTGTGCCATGCACATGAGTGTGTGAGAACCCATCACTTTTTAATGCTTAGCCCTGACAAGGGGGAAAGATAAGCACTACCAGCCTTTAAGATCTGCATTAACTCTCCAGAATCATGTTTGCACAACTCTCCAGAATCATGTTTGCGATTTGCATCATGTAGGTTTTATTTAAAAATTTGGGAGCACAAGTCCTGCTTCTATACTTATAGAAGCCAAATCATATGGAGAAGAAAAATTCTGGTTACTGGATCAAACACCAACAGCTAGTAATTCTTACCCCTTCAGCTGGACTGAATTTGACCTGGATGTTGACCCTGTCACCAGGATACAGCATACCACTGGAAGGCAACATCTCAAAGATAAGTGAATTCAGCTTCTCTAAGCGAGCATCCTGTCTCAGGTGAAGTGGGATGTGCTTTTCAGTCTTGACACATAACCAAGAAAACAAGACATATTAATGTATTAGTTTTATTTATTTATATATGTCCTCTGTACTTAATTGGTACAGCATTGAAATACAGTTTTCTCAGATTTACATACATAATTTTTCACTTGGAATTTTAAAAAGGGAAACAAAGTTATTTCAAGGGAAAATGCACATCTGGAAATAAGGTTTTGCTTTTGTGTAATGTTTATCATTCCCTGTATAGCATAATATTAATGATACAAATCTTTCAGAGAGATTTTTGATTCTCATAATACAAACACAATATAAGGTGTTGGTGCATTTGTTTTTGCGGCCATTGTTACAGATTCCATGTCAATATTTTAATGGTACACTAACTCGCTGATGACAATAAATACATTCTCTGCCTTCTTGTGCACTTCACTGAGTAGTGGTGTGCACAGACCTCAGCTAGTGCAGGGATGGAAGGACCAAAAAAATTTTTACTTTAATCTTATCATGTTGAATTCATATTCTATTTTGTTGATGTTATAAACTTTATGTTTGTATTATATGGACCAAAGTGCAAGCTATCATGAAACCAGATATGGATGCCTTACACATTAGAGAGTTGGAATTTTACGTAATGTAAAATTAAAAGTATTAAAAAGTCTCATTAAATAAATAACTAATACTAATAAGCACATGAGGAGGTGCTAAACTATGCTACTGTGGTTGAATGGTTTTGGATAAAAACAAATTGAATGTCATTGTCGGAAATGCAGCAACAATCGAGTTATACTCTTAGTATAACTGATTAAACATAACTCTCATGATGCCGCATTTGCTACATTTACACTAGCATGGAAGTATACATCTAAATTTCCCATATTACCTGTGGCTCGTGAAGTAACCCACGAGGCTAGTGAGGCTAAACACTAAAATTACATATACATATATATATATATATATATATATATATATATATATATATATATATATATATATATATGTATATATATATATACATACACACACAGACACACACACACACACAGTATCTCACAAAAGTGAGTACACCCCTCACATTTTTGTAAATATTTGATTATATCTTTTCATGTGACAACACTGAAGAAATGACACTTTGCTACAATGTAAAGTAGTGAGTGTACAGCTTGTGTAACAGTGTAAATTTGCTGTCCCCTCAAAATAACTCAACACACAGCCATTAATGTCTAAACTGCTGGCAACAAAAGTGAGTACTATTAAAGTGAGTACAAAAGTGAGTACTTTCCCCTAAGTGAAAATGTACAAATTGGGCCCAAAGCATCAATATTTTGTGTGGCCACCAATATTTTCCAGCACTGCCTTAACCCTCTTGGGCATGGAGTTCACCAGAGCTTCACAGGTTGCCACTGGAGTCCTCTTCCACTCCTCCATGATGACATCGTGGAGCTGGTGGATTTTAGAGACCTTGTGCTCCTCCACCTTCCGTTTGAGGATGTCTCTCAGATTCTCAGTACAGTTTAGTCCATCACCTTCACCCTCGGCTTCTTTAGCAAGGCAGTGGTCATCTTGGAGGTGTGTTTTTTGATCGTTATCATGCTGGAATACTGCTCTGCGGCCCAGTCTCCGAAGGGAGGGGATCATACTCTGCTTCAGTATGTCACAGTACATGTTGGCATTCATGGTTCCCTCGGTGAAATGTAGCTCCCCAGTGCTGGCAGCACTCATGCAGCCCCAGACCATGACACTCCCACCACCATGTTTGACTGTAGGCAAGACACACTTGTCTTTGTACTCCTCACCTGGTTGCCGCCACACACGCTTGACACCATCTGAACAAAATAAGTTTATCTTGGTCTCATCAGACCACAGGACATGGTTCCAGTAATCCAGGTCCTTAGTCTGCTTGTCTTCAGCAAAACTGTTTGAGGGCTTTCTTGTGCATCATCTTTAGAAGAGGCTTCCTTCTGGGACGACAGCCATACAGACCAATTTGATGCAGTGTGCGGCGTATGGTCTGAGCACTGACAGGCTGACCCCCCACCCCTTCAACCTCTGCAGCAATGCTGGCAGCACTCATACGTCTATTTCCCAAAGACAACCTCTGGATATAACGCTGAGCACGTGCACTCAACTTCTTTGGTCGACCATGGCGAGGCCTGTTCTGAGTGGAACCTGTCCTGTTAAACCGTTGTATGGTCTTGACCACCATGCTGGAGCTCAGTGTCAGGGTCTTGGCAATCTTCTTATAGCCTAGGCCATCTTTATGTAGAGCAACAATTCTTTTTTTCAGAGCCTCAGAGAGTTCTTTAGCATGAGGTGCCATGTTGAACTTCCAGTGACCAGTATGAGGGAGTGTGAGAGCGATGACACCAAATTTAACACACCTGCTCCCCATTCACACCTGAGACCTTGTAACACCAATAAGTCACATGACACTGGGGAGGGAAAATGGCTAATTGGGCCCAATTTGGACATTTTTACCTAGGGGTGTACTCACTTTTGTTGCCAGTGGTTTAGACATTAATGGCTGTATGTTGAGTTATTTTGAGGGGACAGCAAATTTGCACTGTTACACAAGCTTTACATTGTAGCAAAGTGTCATTTCTTCAGTGTTGTCACATGAAAAGATATAATCATATATTTACAAAAATGTGAGGGGTGTAATCACTTTTGTGAGATACTGTATCTCTGTATCTTTGTGAGATATATATATATAATCACAAATGCAGGTCTCCTCTGTGTGTGTGCGCGTGTGTGTATGTGTGTGTGTGTGTGTGTGTATCCAGAGCAACTTGCAGATTGTACACACGACATGTACACACTACATAGCCATAGCCATTTTCACAAGGTACCTTCACCTTCCTCTTGAGCTGCTCCTCCTCTTTAATGCTCCACTTACAGGGCACTGGCTCAGGGTTGTGCAGCTGCAATGTAGCCACTTTGCACATGCCACACTGAACACTATCAAACTGTAACATGTTAGTGGAGGCGGTCAAGGAGGGCCTCATGACCACTGCTAGTAGAAGGACTTGAACTGTAGGACCTCCCAACACCTATATATTACAAAAAAGTATGGTATTAAAGAAGTCATTATAATTAAGAATGTTAACATGCCTTGTAATGCAGGAAAGAATTATAAATCTATAATCAAATAAAAGTACATGATCTGTGTTCATTTGCATTTATATTAGAAGCTAGATGACAATTCCCAACCCATTGTCAGGGCCGGCCCCAACATATAGTCTTGGTAATAAGAAAGTGCACCCTCCTTTGAGAGATGCTACTGTGGGATCTTAAGAGAGCCGTGCATAAACTAATACCCTCAAAGAATTTAACTGAAGCAGTGTTGTAAAGAAGAGTGGGTCAGAATTTCTCTAAAACAATGTGAGATACTGATAAACTCCTTCAATAATTTTAAGAAAATGTTACTGTTTCTAAAGGTGGTTCTGCATGTTACTGAATAATAGGGTGTACTTATTTTTCCCACCTGGTTTCTGAATGTTGGTTTACTTTTTGGTAATGTCTACATATTATAATCTGTTTTTTGGTTGTCACCTGAGGTTATTTGTCTGTTTATAGAAGGTGGTCAGGACCACCAAATTGTTATGTAGGCACGATAAATACAGTGCATATAAAAAGTCTACACACCTGTTAAAATGGCAAGTTTTTGTGAAGTAAAAACATTTAAACTACAGAAAGATAAATCATGTCAGAACTTTTTCCACCCTCAATATGAGATTATAACATAAAAAAAATTAAGTGAAAAACAATCAGAAACATTTATAGGGAAAACAGAAAAATAAACACTTACAATAACCTAGGTGCATAAGTGTGCACACCCCTAAACTAATACTTTATTGAAGCACCTTTTGATTTTATTACACCACTCAGTGTTTTTGGGCAAGAGTCTATCAGTGTGGCACATCTTGACTTGTCAATATTTTCCCACTCTTTCTTGCAAAAACATTCCAGATCCATCAAATTGTAAGAATATCTTTTGTGCACAGCCTGTTTCAGGTCACCCCACAGATTTTTAGTTGGATTCAGGTCTGGGCTCTGGCTAGGCCATTCAAAAACATTGATCTTTTGGTTAAGGGTGAAATTCCTTTTAATCTCCAGCTTACTAGCAGACACCTGAAGGTTTTGCACTAAAATTGACAGTTATTTGTGAAATCCTTATGATTCCCTCCACCTTGATATAGCCCAAGTTATGGCTGAAGAAAAGCAGCCCTGTATGGTGTTTTTTTTTTTTTTTTTGGTGATCTGCTTTTTTTTGGACAAAACAAACCTTTTGGAATTGGTCTCATCAGACCATAACACATTTTGTCAAATGGTTTGGGGGGATGTAGTTCAGCTTGGACGCTTTTTGTGCACCTCTCTTTATTATTTTTCCAACATGACATGTACAATGCAAAATTTAAATTAAAATAAAACCGAACCACAGGAACCCCCTCCCCAATCCTGAGCGCTATATAAGAACAATTACACCCATATACACATATACACCAATGTATGGCAATCAGGTATTTTGCACATAATAGAGACAAATTTACAAACTTTTCTTCAAGATAAGGCAGGTGGAAGAAGACCAAGAATACAAATTTTGGGGCAGACACAGATTTCTTTACCAATAATTTTAGATATTGTACCAACTATTTCTTACCAAAAGAACTGTAGGTGCTCACATTACCAAATGCAATGAAATAATGTTCCCTTATGGGTTATACAATTTCCACAGATGTCTAGAATATTTGGATTAAATTTATTCAACTTTTCCAGTGTTGTGTGCAGTGTATATGTTCTCATTATCCAATTGTACTGGATCAATTTAAAGTGGGTATTGACTGATAATGTTTGTGCTTGAACACAGATCTTTCACCGTTCATTTTCTGTGATCTGAAGATAATCAATCCAATACAATCTTTTATGATTGTTGAATCTTTGTATACATTATGAAATTTGCTACACAGCATAGAAACTTTGCATTTAGCAGCTGGATTTTTACTGCCATTTCTTCTGTACTGCTTAAGGAAGGACACTAATACGAATGATTCTTAGAGCGTATACAATTCCGGATCTGAAGATACTTAAATAGGTTAGTCTGGGGAATTTTATATCTTTCCCTTAAGGTTTCAAAAGACATCAATGTGTTCTATGCATAAAGGTCTGCTATCTTCTGGAAGACTTTCTGCATCCACAGCTTAAATTCAGAGTTTGATTTGCCTGGAATAAAGATTGCATTACCACAAATATTAAAGAACTGAAATTCAGGTGTTGAGCCCAACACAGCCTGTGACCCATGCCATACTAAAATGGTAGTTTTAGCAAAGGGCTTAGATGTATTCTGTTTGTATTCTCTTTAAAGAATCAGAATATAAGTGAAGACTCAAAACTCCTGTGACTTTTCTTTCAATCTGAATCAATGGAATATGAGATGGGTCAGCAAACCAAAGACATCTCAGTCTGACTGCCTTAAAATACTCTAAAAGGTTAGGAACTTGCAGCCCACCTCTTTTGTATGGCAGATACAGAAGAGATAGGCGGAGCCTGGAGCGTCTGTTGTTCCAGATAAACTTAACAAATGCTTCACAGGAAGGGGGAGGTGTTAGAGGAATTGACTGAAACAAAATTTGGAATTATATTCATTTTAATAGCTTTCACACATCCAATAGTAGCGAGAGGGAGAGACATCCATCTATTCAAACTTTCATTTAATTGAAAAATCAGGGGGTCATTGTTGGATGAGATCAGATTTTTTTGCTTGGGGTAACTTTAATTTCCAAATATCTAAACCCATCAGTAGAGGCTTTATTGGAATGTTGTATTGCTGGATTCAACCTGTTCACTAAGAAAAAGTATTGATGATTGATTGGATAACTTTATAGCCAGAAAATGTTCCAAAATGACTGATCAAATTATTAAGAGTAGGTACTGAATCTTTGAGGTTTGTTAAATTATATCATCTGTATATAACGAAATACAATGCTCTATGCCTGATATTTCAATTCCCTTTATATCTGGATGAGTTCTAATCACAAGCACCAGGGTTTCCAGGGCTAATACAAACAATACTGGTGAGTGTGGAGAGCCCTGACAGGTCCCATGAAGCAATGCAATTTGTTCATCCAACTGTTGTTTGGCTTCACTGCTCAGGAAGTGGATATTAAAATTATAGTTTGCTCCATACTCTGTCCTGTAGTATCTGCTGCATGTAATGAGTGAAAAAACACGGTGGAAGCTTCATCAATCGGCACTGGATCTGATGTCAGATTAGCAGCTATTGTGTAAATATTATTTATCACTTTAGTTGATTGTAATTGTTTAATCTTCCAAGCTAAAAGTCTACCTGACTTCTATCAATATTTATAAAACGCTTGCTTGAGATGAATTAAGCTGGGTTCAGCTTTTACCACAGAGAGTTATAATGCTCTTTTCAAATAAGCAGATCCTGTTTAAGGGAACTCGATTTTGACTGATCCCTGTATACATCTTGTTCTAATTTCCTAATTCTTTTGTCTAAATTTTGTAATTACGTTTTCAATTAATTGTTTAAGGAGCTGATATTTATTTGGAGTTAATCCAAATAATTTCATTGATGATAGCTGTAGGATAATCACTTTTGAACATGAGATTGAATGTGATTGATTCATTCTGAACACATCCACGTCCCCAGTTATAAAAGGGTGTTATAAAAGATTATTGAAGGTTATAAAAGGTTATTTTAAGTTTTGTCCCCCCTATTTTTCTCTAAAATGTTTCTGATTGTTTTCAAGCATTTGGGCGCTGAAGACACCAGTTGGTTAAGTTTACCCAATGGAATTTTCCCCCATTCATCCATTATGCATTTTTTCAGCTGCACAACAGTATGGGGCCTTCGTTGCCTTATTTTGCGCTTCCTAATGCACCACACATTCTCAATCGGAGACAGGTCATGACTGCAGGCAGGCCACGCTAGCACCCGCACTCTCTGCTTACGCAACCATGCACTTGTAATCATGTTCTCAGTTGCCCTCATTTTAATCACACACCTGGACTCTATCAGGAACACTGCATATATATATACTCACCCAAACCCACAGTTCACAGCAAAATTATCCATTGTGTGTATTCTTACGTGAAGTTACCGAGCTTTATATCCCATGAGTTGTTACTCTGGTTTTCTGGTCTTTGATTCTCATGCCTTGCCTGATTTTGTCTGTTTGTATATCTGACCCTTGCCTGTTTTGCGACTACAATCTTGCCTAAATGTTTTGTATTTGTTTGCCAGCTTTTCAATAAAGCATTCTAACCTGCAACTGCTGCCATCTCTGTCGCCTGACCCAGGTGTACTCTTTCCTGATGATGTTCCATTATTCTAAGATGATAACACCCCATTACATATTTTCTGTATATTCAAGAGCAGTTTGATGAATACTAGGAAGAAGTCAGCACCTTCCACGGTCTCTCCATCATTACTTTTAGACTTCATTGAAACTTGAGAGGAAAATCTGGAGCATATAGGCAAATCCCATCCTTGACCCCTCAATAGGTTTTCTTCTTGAAGAATGGTTCAATATCCCACCAGAAACTATGCAGGTCTATGATAGCATTCGAAGAAGTCTTAAGACTCTTCTGGACTCTCAGAGCTTAACAGGTCCTTCATACTAGGGCTGCACAATTAAACGAATATCGATCGCGATTACGATTTTGACTGCCCACGATTAAATAAACATGATCAACTGCGATATTGACGTTTAAATTTTGTCCTCCACTCAAAGAAAACTCCGCTGCACATCAAATCAAGCACTTCCTAAACTTACTGCCAATCACATAGAGCGGCGCAGGGATGACGTCATTTTGTAATGCCAAACCCGTAAATGGTATTTGCATTTTAGCGCTCGAGCTGCCAGTTACGCTGCGAGTTCCAGCGCTTGCGCGAGGGGAAATCATGATACTAAATGGCACTACAGAGGTTGTCGGGGACATTAAACGTCATCATGCTGAACAGGAAAAAACTTTGCAGATAAACTCAGGGCTCTACAGTGTGACCATTTCACTCGCGTTTGCGACTGAACAGTACTTTGTGCAACTGAATAAATATTTATTCACACCAGTGCGAGTGACCTGTTCGGAGTTGTATAATACAATTGGAATAAAAACTACAGGAAGTCCAATATACATCTACAAATATAGATAAAAAATATATATTATAATAACTTCATAAAATATAAATAAAATTAGAAATGAAATAATGTTTAATTACTATGGGTTGCATTTAATATCAATTTGACATTAATCTTAGTCCAGTCGTAAAAATCCTGATTGGAGCATCCCTACTGAACAGCATTAAACTAAAGCACTTTGCATCTGACGGGTAAATGAACTGCCCCGGTCACATCCTATATGAGATTATTCAGATATATACACAATATACACAGAGTGGTTCGAGAACTGACTCCAGCCCAGAACCATGACAGTGGAAAATGTCTAATAGTGTAGCTTTAAATATATTTAAGAGGAGCAGACTTCAAAGACTGAACATTGATGTTTATTGTATTTGTTTACAAGGTGGAACAGGTTAACGGTTGTTTTTTGCATACAGTCTGTAAAATTAACTGAAAATATTACATTTAGTTTATCAGAAGGTAAATTAATTTGTCATGGCTCACACTATGTTCCTAAATTCTCACATAATTGACCAGCTCAAGTTTTCTCATGCCTACTTGTGTGTTATATTGTGGCACATTAATGTTACCATCTCTAAAAAAAAAATAATAATAATAAAATAAAAAAAACTTCAACTGTGCTCCTAAATTTTTGTAATTAGGTTCACAAGTGCTCCTTAGAAAAACTGTCTTGCGTCTCTCCTCCTGTAAACACTGTTATTGCCTTTTCTGCATAGGCCTGAATTGTTTTCATTTGGTTGCATATTGTTATATTTGATCACATATTTTCATTTGGTTGCTGGCATTTTTATTTTTACTTATCCTATATTTTGGGTACAATTTTATTTATATTTGGCTTCTACAAGATGATGCACTTTAAGGATCAGTCTAATTTGATGCAAAGATTTGTACATTAGCAGGAATGTAGCACAACATGGAGGTGAAAGCAGCGGTCTGTTTATTTAAATGCGAAAGTGCAATAAAAATATGTTGTCCCTAAAATCAATGAATAATCGTGATAAATAATCGAGATCTCAATATTGATCAAAATAATCGGGATTATCATTTTGGCCATAATCATGCAGCCCTACTTCATACTAATCTATTGTTAAATTTTTTCCTGACATACATATACTGTACCTACCTGAAGCTTTTTTAAAAAACAAACAAAAAAAAAACAAAACAACAACAAAAAAAACACCATGAGCTAAATGCTAAGCCTTCCAGGATTATAGTCTTCCAGTTTCATCAAAGAGAGCTATTTTACAGCAGGAAAAGCTAGAACTGAGTATTCCATCATAAGAATATTGCACCTCACTAAGATTTACTAAATAACACCAATAACATTCATAATACATTTGATTTTGTGTATTGCAATGAAGTCATGACAAGTAAACCCCTTGAAATCCATGGCTTACGTCTGTTCACCACTACATATCAATGCCTTTAAACACTATGACAAACCTACCTGTATAGGCAAGACAGTGCTCATCTCCGCGAGCTCTATATTTGCACCTCGTGGATCAAACTTCACCTCAAATGTCTCTGTCTCACAGGAGGGCAGATTCTTCACCCTGTCCAACTCTGTGCTAAATCCTGGAAAAGACATGAACCCACTTCTGTATGCATTGTTCTGTAACGAGAGTACACCCATAAGCTAGAAGTTGCAAGAACCAACCTGTGCCTGCCAGAGAACGTCGTTCAACTCTGAAGGACACCGGGAGAAGCCCAGTGTTTGTCACTTTGACAATGCGAGTAGATACAGTGCCGTGAATCACATAACCAAAGTCCAGAATGTACTCAGGCAAAATAAACCTGTCAGAATGGTATATTACAAATGCATGTTTCTCTTTAATAAAAGCAAGGATCTTTTAATAATTTTATTATGTGATGGTACCTGCTGAGCTTTCTGCGCCACATGCTAGAAATGGATCCAGGTGTTTCACTTTGCACAGAGTCTCTTTGGGATTTCTCAGTGGCTATAGAATTCTCCTTGACTAGGAGCCTCTCAACTTCCATCTGCAGCAGAGCATCATACTGCACACATGCACACAAACATATATAGTAATGGGGAAAAGAAAGTACACTGTCCTTCAATTCTATGTTTTTATTTATCAGTGCCTAAACAACAATTGTGTGGTCCTCACCAACTTCTATATACAAACAAATAACTTTTAGCAGTTTGGTGATCTGGAGGACTTAGGTGTGTGTGTGTCTCCATCATGCCAAGAAGAAAGAACATCAGCCATGACCTCAAAGAAGCATTTGTTGCTGTTCATCAATCTGGGAAGGATTATAAGGCCATCTCCAAACAATTTTAAATTCTCCATTCTATAGTGAGAAGGACTGTTTACAAATGGAGCATCTTCAAGACAGTTGCCAGGAGTGAAATCTTCCCAGGAGTGGGCATCCCAAAATTGCAAAATTGCATCTGAACAAACCACAAGTTTGGAACACTATCCTTGGGACTGATGACACCAAAGTGGAGATGTTTTGTCATCATGCACAGCACCATGTTTGGTGTAAACCAAACACAACATATCACCACAAACACATGAAACCAACTGTCAAGCATAGTGGTAGAGGGGAGATGATTTAGGCTTGTTCTGCAGCCACAGGTCCTAGGAAACTTGCAGTCATTGGCTATTTTCACATTCACATCAAATTCCGTTTAAGGTCCATATTCGGGTTGCAGCCATATCCTGAATACATTGTTTATGTGTGTACAGGTATCGAATTATTCCTGTATACATGGTTCTTGTAAGCATGCCTGAGTTGCCATTCCTAAATACCTAGCCTACAGCTAAGCATCTGTTAGCACCCACAAGTCCTTGCGGACTGAGCATGCGCATATATCTCCTTTCAGTGGATTTTCTGAATAAGGTGTTTACGTGCAACAAATTTCCAAAACTTAAAACAGGCATATTCCAGGGGTGGGAATCAGAATTTGGGGAATCAGAATATTGTCTTAATCTGAATCGGGCAATCGGATTGCAGTGTTTACATGACTCAATACTAATTACACTATTGCCAAATTCTGATTAATATTGGAATATTGATATGCATGTAAACATAATCAATCATCCCAAGCACACCACCAAATTGACATCTGAATGGCTAAAGAAGAAAAAAAATCAATGTGTTGGAATGGCCAAGTCAAAGTCTAGACCTCAATCTCATTGAGATGCTAAAGTGGGATCTTAAGAGAGCTGTGCATAAACAAATGCCCTCAAACATCAATGAACTGAAGCAATGCTGTAAAGAACAGTGGACCAGAACAATGTAAGTGACTGATAAACTCCTACAGAAAACAATTATTTCAACTTACTCTTGCTAAAGGTGATTTTGTGTGTTTGTCACTTGATATTTATTTATTTATTTTAAATAGAAGGTGGTGAGGAATACACAATTGTTATTTAGGCTCTGGTAAATTTAAAAAAAAATGTTTGAAGGAGGGTGTATTTTTGTTTTCCCATAACTGTGCAAACTGAGTAGACAAATACAGCAAATAAAGCTGTATATACACTCGTTGTCCATTTTATTTGGAACATCTGAATATTCATGTTATTATCCAATTAGTCAAAAATGTTGCAGTGCATAAAATCATGCAGATGTGTGTTGCAGTGCATAAAATCATGCAGAGGTGTACAGGTGTTCCTGTGGATGGCTAGTGTATATAACAGACAATTTCAAAAGAAGCAAAATAACATGCAACACACAAGTCTATAATAATTTACAGTTTGACCCTACACAACAACAAATACCATTGGTATTGGTAGTTCAGTAAATCAATAAGACATGTAAACCTGTAGAATCATTCAGGTATAATCAATAATCAGTGAAAAGAAATGTGAACTTTGCCTCCAGTGTTCTGAGGTGCACTTACTGTGGGAATGTAGTCCTCTTCACACAGTTCACCAAACTCTGTACCAGCTCTGCTTAGCATGTCCTCTCTTTGAGGTTCACTCTCAACTGCCTTCTTTGCCTCCTTCAGCACTGAGCTATATTGTTTTTCATCTACAAAAATACACAAAATTGGAGCCTAAAAGCCTGACTTACTGATTTATATAAGCTTTTGGTATATATTGCAAAACATTTCATATTAGGACTTCTGTTACTGCACCACTTTAAAATAGCCAGTTGCAGGGGGAAGAAATTATAACCACAACCTCCCCAATACCATTCCCAAATCATCCAGGCTGACCATGTCATCATTCCCACCCCATCCTAGCTGTCAAAATACTGGGAAGCCTATCCACATTGCTGTTGGCTCCAAGGAATAGCTGTAATTTCAACCCCATAATTACAGTATGTGGAATACATGTTCCACTATATTCTTTAAATTATTAAAGCCAATTTAGAATGACTGGACAAGGCCAGCTTTACCAGATTTCAATGGATTCAGAGCCTGTACTGGGACACTGGGCATGAGGCAGGAATATACCCTGGAATATGATGCCATTCTCTCACAGGGCACCCATGCACATACACATTCACACACTCATTCACAACTGGGGCAATTTAGAGTAGCCAGTAGCCAGAGAACCCAGAGGAAAACCACATAAACACACAAAGAATGCCACACAGACAGTAACCCAAGCCTAGCATCACATCAGGGAGTCTTGAGGTGGCAACACTACCCGGAGTGCTAAAAGAAAATCATTTACCTTCTTTTCCACCTTATTTTCCCTTCAATTTAAAATGTTACAAGGGTTATGTCTGTTTCAAGGGTTATATAAGTTTAAAAGAGAAAGCAACAATTTTAAACCTAAAACTCATACATGTGCATGTGCCCTCAACGTTGCCTTCCCAGGCCACCATATCCATGTTCTACATACATTCTGGACCATGGATCGTCTGTTCATTTTAAAATTCTTTATACTTCTGCTGTATACAGAATCTCTGCAGAATGGAAGATAGTAAGCACTTCCCCTTATTGTTCCAATTAATGTTTGTTTGTGTTATTTATTTAACTGGTATTTCTTTATTTCACTGACACTTGGTAAAAGGGTTGGGTGAATTCTTTCAATCAAAGCTTCTTGCTAATACCAATATAAAAAATATTATTTAACTCATTTCCAGGCCGGTCCAAGATGGCTTTGGTCAATGGGAATCTTCCTCAAACCTGTGAACTTCTTCTAGGTCCAATGTTACAATCATAAATGAAATGCACGAAATAACGAAAACTAGGTGTGAAAAAAACATTGTCGTTAACTGAAATCGAAATAAAAACGAGGCATTACCAAAAAAACGATAACTAATACTGTATTGTCTGTTTACAAAACTAACTAAAATAAAATACAATTACAGAGTAAATGTCCTTAGTTTTCGTCTTTGTCAATATCTTTCATAGAGCAAATATCTTTCAGAGTTGACATTTCCGACTGGGAAACCGGAAATTACAACATTCCATGTCAAATTGAACACAGCATAGTCCATGCTCCTCGCCTGGCGGTACCAAAAGTCAGAAGAAAGTGGCAGAGTCCTATTTGGGATTACTTTGAATATGACTGTGTGTCAGATAAAAGCAAGTACCTTGCAGTGGAAGGTGGTGAAATATGTGGACAATTTATTAAAGGGAAAAATCCCACGAATTTGAAAGAACATTTGAGAAGCCCGCACAAGGAGGCTAACCTAGCTTACATTAATAAGGTAAAGGAGAACGCCAAGCCCACCCTCCCCCGAAACAGAAGCTAACCCCGTTACAGGGCTAGGCAGCATGACGGAGACAACCGCAGGACAGAGAACACTACAGCAGTGCTTTCACCAGCGAACCGATAGCTGCTGGTTAGTAAATACGCAGGCACACCACAAGCGGGAGGAAGCCTTGGTTAATATGTTTATTGATACTGGGATGTCTACACAACTGTGTGAGTTGCCTTCAAAAAGTTCGCCACTTCACTCGAACCAAAGTTCTAAACACCTGGAGCTGCAAGAGTCAACAGCCTTACTGGGGCTAAGATGGATACGGCAAAGCAGAAATTAAGAGATCATTAAGGATGTGAGGAAGCTGACCCTATGTGTATATGGTTGGAGCAAGAGAGGATTAACAGCATCTTTCATGGTTGTGTCAGCTTGTTTTTTTCATCCGCCCAGAGGCCAGGTTCACCATGCTCTGCATAACCTGCACCAATTGGAGCACCCACACACAGGGTGATTGACCCTCTAGAGTATATTGTTGTTTTTTTTTTTAAATTTGTTTCATGTTCTTTTCTCAGATTGAGCTCCCTGACACTCCTGGCTCTTAAGCAATGTCATGTGTGGCTCACAAATGAGTTGAATACATGCTGTTCATGTATGTCTTCTTTAATCTATTGCCTATTTAGGTTTTTTCCTGGCACACCTCACTTACACATTTTACACTTACGGCAGCGTCTTGTGTAGACTGTTTACATATTTGTTCCCATATGTACATTTTATGTACTGGTGTTATTGTTGAATACATATTTCTAAAATTGTATGATGTTTTTGTTGAGTTTTTATTACACAATACTTTTTCTGGCCTTGACAAATAACCCATATTACAAAAGACTAACACTAAAACTAATTAAAACTAAATTAAAACTAAGCATTTTCAAAAAATAGAAACTAAACTAAACTAGCAAACATGCTTTAAAAATTAATTAAAACTAAACTGAATTTGAAAACAAAGTCAAAACAAAATAAAAGCTAATGAAAAATGCAAAACTATAATAACCTTGGCTGGGTCAGATGTACAGTGCTGTGAAAAATGATTTGCCCTACCATATTTCTTCTTCCTTTTTCTCACCCCTTTTCAGTCTGGACTAAGTTTTGAATGAGGCAGTTCAAATACAGGGCCGGTATTGGTTACTGCTCAAGTTTGGGGCAATTACAACTATATTGGACAGCAGACCTGCAACCCATAAGTAGTATTATTTCATTTGACTATTTTATTTATTCATGACTATTCAGTATGTACACTGATTATGAGGCAGTTTTACTTAACAAAGTATATGTCAGCACGCTCAGCAGCCCGAAGTGCGATACTTCTGGGTTTTGACATTAACTTTGTTTCTGTGTATGTTTCCTTGTGTTTTGATTTTTTTTTTCGATTTCGTGATTTGTATTTCTGGATTTCCCGTGTTGTCTCTGTTTGTACATCGCCTGACCCTTACCTGTTTTAGGACTTTGATTTTGGTTCACGATCTGGATTTGTCTGCCTGCCTCTTTAATAAAGCCTTTTGACTGTGGCGGCTGTGGCTCAGGTGGTAGAGCGGGTTGTCCACTAATTGTAGGGTTGGCGGTTCGATTCCTGGCCCACATGACTCCACATGCTCCAAGACACTGAACCCCAAGTTGCTCCCGATGGCAAGTTAGCGCCTTGCATGGTAGCTCTGCTACCATTGGTGTGAGTGTGTGTGTGAATGGGTGAATGAGACACAGTATAAAGAGCTTTGGATAAAAGCGCTATATAAGTGCGTCATTTAACCGCACTTGCATCCGCCACCTGGCCTCATACATGAAAGTATGCACCATTGTCAATGTGCTAACCACCTTGCTAACCATTTCCTAATTTTATAGCTAGTCATTAAGTCATAATCAACATTAAATTTTTATTTTATTTTTTTAAAGAGTCAATAATGAAGTCATAAAAGATCCCTTACATATACTGTAGCTGTCTTAACCATACAGTAAGAAACACAGACTGTTAGATCAGCAAGATGGCGGCGCACACAGTTGCTGCGGCTCACGGCTCTCCTTTCCAGTGCTCCTTTTCGTTGTTTTTGTATTATTTCTTTATTATTTGTTTGAGCATTATCGGTTCCACGAACATCCGCTATACAAGTCAGAACCTTATGGATATTGGGGACCAACACCGCATACCTATTACGAGAATGTTTCATCGCACGCACAACATCCCAGACGACATAGCGAGATTGCCGGGCTCTCCGTGGATTGTTGTCGGGTCCAGAAGGCGGCGCAGACGGAGGCGGGAGAGGAAGCAAAAGCGGGGATGCAGGTCTGGTATTATGCTAAGGCTAAGAAAACAACCACACAAGCCACCTTTACCGAGCCTGTTTCTCTCCAATGCCAGATCGCTAGTGAATAAAATCGACAACTTGGAATTACAACTAGCTGGAAATCGCTACGTCCGTGACTGCTGTGTTTTGATTATCACTGAAACCTGGCTTCATCCAAGGATACCCGATGCTAGCATGCAGCTAGCAGGTCGTACTATGCTTCGCTGGGACAGGACTGAGGACTCCGGTAAGAGCAGAGGGGGGGGGGCTCTGTATGTATGTGCATGAGAATTGGTGTAATAATGGAACAATGATAGACAAACATTGTTCCCCTGACCTCGAGTACATGTCCTTAAGATGTCGGCCCTTTTTTCTACCGAGAGAGCTAACAGTCGTGATTATCACGGCTGTGTATATTCCACCCGACGCCAATGTGAACATGGCGCTCTCTCTCCTGTTGAACACCATAAACAAGCAGCAGAGGGCTTACCCCGATGGTGTTCACATAATTGCAGGAGACTTTAATAAGGCGAACTTGAAGACTGTACTCCCGAAATTCTATCAACATGTTAAGTGTTTTACTAGAGGGGCGAACACTCTGGATCATGTTTACTCCAACATTAAGCACGCATATAGAGCCATACCTCTCCCCCACCTCGGCCAATCAGACCATCTCTCCCTCCTGCTCTCCCCTGCCTACACCCCCCTCAGACGCAGTGTCAAGACCACTATAAAGACTGTTACCACCTGGCCTGATGATGCATTCTGCAAACTACAGGACTGCTTCGAACAGACAGACTGGGATTTGTTTGAACATCAAGAGCTAGAAACATTAACAGGAACGGTACTGGACTACATCAAGTTCTGTATCGGAAATGTGACTGTGGGAAAAAACATCCGGGTTTTCCAAAACCAGAAACCATGGATGACCAAACAGGTCCGCACACTCCTCAGAGCCCGCGACGCTGCCTTCAGGTCTGGTAATAGAGCTCTGTACAGAGGTGCCCGTGCCAACCTGAAAGGTGGTATTAAGGAAGCTAAGGCGGCCTATAAGAGGAGCACAGAGTCCCACCTGTCCAGCAAAAATAAACGAGAGGTGTGGCAGGGCATACAGAACATCACGAACTACAGAGGCCGTGAGGCGACAACAGGAGACCTGAGTGCGATTCTGGCAGAAGAGCTAAATTGCTTCTTTGCTCGCTTTGAAACATCACAACAACGGCACTCATCTGCTCCAGCCCCACCTCCACCCTCATCTGGCCCCTGTACCAGTCCAGCCCTGCCTCCATCCCCTTCTGGTTCCTGCACCACTCTACTTACTGTGAGGGAACACGATGTTAGATGGATGTTTCTGGCAGTGAACCCCAGGAAGGCTGCTGGCCCAGACGGTGTACCTGGTAAGGTGCTCAGAACATGTGCCCACCAGCTTGCCCACATCTTTACCAGAATTTTCAATCTCTCCCTGGCCCAAGCAGTCATCCCGTCCTGCCTAAAATCAGCCACAATCATTCCAGTGCCAAAGAAGTCGCCCACCACTAGCCTGAATGATTATCGTCCTGTAGCCCTCACTCCAGTTATCATGAAGTGCTTTGAGAGATTGATTCTTCAGCACATCAAGGACTACCTCCCCCCAGGTTTCGATCCTTTTCAATTTGCTTATCGTGCAAACAGATCCACAGAGGATGCTATCGCCGTAGCTGTCCACTATGTGCTGAGGCATCTAGAGCAGCAACAGAGCTACGTCCGGATGCTTTTTGTGGATTACAGTTCGGCTTTTAATACAATAATTCCGGACATTCTCGTCACCAAATTGGTCACCCTTGGCCTCCCCCGCCTCATGTGTGCCTGGATAAAGGACTTTCTCACCAACCGGTCCCAGACAGTGAGACTCGGACCCCACCTCTCCTCCACTCGCACGTTGAGCACAGGTTCTCCACAGGGCTGTGTGTTGAGCCCCCTCCTGTACTGTCTCTACACATATGACTGTAGACCAGTCTACAACAATAATCTTATCATCAAGTTTGCTGACGACACCACAGTGGTCGGACTTATCTCAAAAGGAGAGGAGGCAGCCTACAGAGAGGAAGTCCTAAACTTGGCAGCCTGGTGTTCAAAGAACAATTTGACTCTAAACACCAAGAAAACCAAGGAACTTATTGTAGACTTCAGAAAACACAACACGGAGCTGGCCCCCCTCTTCATTAATGGTGAGTGTGTGGAGAAGGTCCACACCATCCGGTTTCTTGGTGTCCTTATCTCTGCAAACATCTCCTGGACGGATAACATCACAGCGGTTATCAAGAAGGCTCAAACGCGGCTACACTTCCTGAGGGTTCTCAGGAAGTACAATCTGGACTCCAATCTGCTGCTGATCTTCTACTGCTCGTCCGTCGAGAGCCTGCTGACATACTGTATCACGGTGTGGTACGGTAGCTGCACCGCAGCAGACAGGGAGAGGCTTCAGAGGGTAGTAAGAGCAGCACAGAAGATCATTGGCTGCCCTCTCCCCTCCCTGATGGATATTTACACTTCCCGTTGCCTCAGCAGAGGAAAAACCATCATTAAGGACAGTTCTCACCCTGGCTTTGATCTGTTCAATCTGTTGCCCTCAGGGAGACGTTACAGGTGCATCAAAACAAGGACTAGTAGATTTAGGAATAGTTTCTTCCCGGAAGCTATTACCATGATAAACAAACACATGTACTGAGTCCACAGCATATGTATATAGTGTCTCAAAACGGTGCATTTCATAGTACCTCCCCCATCCACCCCAATATCTATCTATCTTGCATATCTATCTTGCATATCTTGTATATCTTGTTTATTTATTTTGTTTATTTATCTTGTTTATTTATCTGTGTATTATCTGTTTATTCTTCTTGTGTATTGAATGTACATGTTTGCACAGAGCAAAAAGGAGTGGCTCTTAATTTCATTGTACATATGTATAGTGACAATAAAAGGCATTCAATTCATTCAATTCAATTAAATTCTGCGGACTAAAGAGAGACTGACTGTGTAAAAAATTAGTTATGACGGTGTACATAAAGCCAAAAAAATGTTGACTTCAAGAAAAAAGATAAAATACAAGATATTATAGGATATGGTACATTTATTATATTATATTGAGCGCTTACTTAGGTCTCTGGGCAGGTCCAGGCACACTCTAGGAAAGATGCCCTCTCCCCTTATCACAATACTTTCTGGCTCAAAGAAGGCCACCTTTAGTTGGAACGTCTTCTTAAAAACCTCTGGGATTCCAGGAAGGTAGAACACAGAAGCTCTCATCTCCTCATTCGCCCTTACATGGCCCTTCAGACAAGATATACCAAAATACACAAGCAGGTATCATATATTACTTCAAATTATAATATACAATGTACAATACAGAATGTTAGGACACATACACATCACTGATTTATAGCACTCTCACACTGGCAATTTTTCCATGATTTACATGAACAGGGTCTGAATCTAATAATTTATCTATAACAATCTAACAGTTAATATAGTGTGTTTTCTCAAAGTGTCTGCCATGTTAAAACCGCTTTAATAGTGATTCTAGACTTCCAGTGTAGTACAGTCACTATATATGGTAGAACATTATCTGATCTAAACATTATTGTGATAGAATGCAGCATCTCACCATGCTGGGAATAACAAGTGGTTGTCCAGGTAAGGTGTCTTTAGGGGACACATGCTGATCTTCCAGCATAAAACTGAAGTCAAAGCCCACCTTTCCTGTGTTTCTCAGAATGATCTCTGCTTCTGCCACATGGTCAAATAACTTAAAAAAATAAATGAAAAGGAAAAAGATTTTCAAAGTACCTTGATTACACATATAGCATTAAAAATCACTTGAATGTTATAAAAGATATCTACCAGAGGACCAAAGTTGATGTCAGTTGTTTCCAAGGTGTAGGTGATCAGTGAAGCCTCTCCTTTGAGGGCAATCTCATATGTTGGGCCTTCCTCCACCATGCACACTGCCAGCACTTGAGCACTGATGTCAGCATGGCCAAAGAATGAGAACATCACCTGCTGAATCTCACCAGGCTGCAGAACCCCATAAATTGGCATAATGTCAAATATCTAAGAGAGAGCACGGAACAGGAAAAAGAGAGAGAAACAGAAGCAGACAGTGAACAGAATTTCTTGACCACAGTTTTAGGATACAGTAATCCAGCTAGACTGACAAAAGTACTTATTGCTGACTTGCTCTCCAGAACAATTTATATTTTTAATATAAATTTAATTAGGGCCACTGGAACATGTGGATTTGGCAGATATACAATATATGTATTTTATGCTTACTGATGCAGACAGTATCCTGGAAATGTGCTACATAATTATAAGGGGTTGGGTTAAAATGAACACATTAACAAGACATGTGGTAGATACAATCCAATTTATTCCTCTAATTTCTTTTAAAAACAATACAGTCGGCGGAGTAAGACGCGAAGTTGGAGGCTCCTGCTGATTTCGATTAAAATTGTAATTAACTTGCACTTTTCGGTCATACAATAGATTTTGACTTATTCTTCTCCGTTTTTTGTTTGCATGTTTAACTTTGTATTATGTTAAAATGTCTGGAAAAAACACAAAAGCTCATGATACTATTGACACAACTGAGGCCTTGTGTACGCGCCGCGAGCGAATCGCCTTCTTCCCCTGAATCCCCTGAATCCACCTCGCCGCGTGTTGACCCCGACTTCGCCGCCCTCAGGCTCAAGTTGCTGGCTTCGCTGAGGAAGGACATTGCTGATATTTTTAAAAAGGAACTCCAGGAGACTCTCTGGGATGCGCTGTCAACTATCAAGCTTGACCTGCAAGCCGTGAAGACACAGCTGGTTAGTGATAAAGTTGCTACTGATACTACCTTATCAACACTGAAGGTACTGTTTGGGAAATGGAGCATGCTCTCTCTGGTTGGACCGGTGCCATAGCTCAGATGAAGATAACTATCGAGTCTCTCACTGCTACCGTAACCAAATTCGAGAATAAATGTGAGGACTTGCAGTCTAGGTCACGGCACAATAACATTAGGATAGTGGGAGTTCCAGAGGGGCCTGACATCTGTACAACTGCTGCTGTAGCGGCCTTGCTGGAGGAGGCGTTTGGTCTGGAGAAGGAGTCAGTTTTGGACCGGTCCCACCGGACCCTTCAGCCTAAACCCAAGCCTGGAGAACGACCACAAGCTATTGTGTGCAGATTCCATTATCACAGTGACTGTGTTGACATTTTACGTTGCACGAGACAGTGCCAACTGAATAAAGTGATTGATTTGACCATTTCAGTCTTCCCAGACCACACAGCCAAGATAGCCTGGGCTCGGGCCGCGTTTAACGAGGTTAGGAATCAACTTCGTGGCATTGAGGGGGCTCGCTGTGGAATGCTTCACCCGGCACAGCTTCGCATTACTTATAACGGTGTTCAGAAGGACTTTGCTTCAGCGGAGGAAGCGGGGGACTATGTGAAATTCTTGACATCTGGGTGAGCTGCATTACCTATGACAGCAGCGTCTTTTTCGCTCTCCTTAAATCTACCTCTGTAATAATGTGGTTCTCTGTTTTGATGCTCTGACTAGGTTAGAGTTTGTTTAAATTGTTAGTATTTTTTCCTCTGCCTTACGTGCTACACTGTTACATTATCTGTATTTCGTCTAATTTGTAACAAGTCTTTAAAAGATTATATTTGTTATTGCGCGTATACTGTTTTTCACTCTTGAAGTCAGTAGGGGCCTTTTCTCTTACTGAAACTTTTTTTTTTTTGGTAATATTTTTTGGTTAGTTCAGCTTATACTCCGAGTTGTTTTCACATTGTGGACAACTTTTGGTTACTGTGGGAAACACTGCTGTCTCCTTGTTCTTTTGTTTTATGGAGACTTTGGGTGTGTGTGTGTGTGTTTAGGGGTTTGTTGGGGGGAGGGGGTCCCACTTTGGCTCTAATTGGCTATTTGTATCCCTATGGTTTACTTTATTTAAATGGTTAATAGTAATATGGATCCCAGCACAGCTGGGACAGGCACACCTCTAAGATTTATTACTTGGAACATCAGAGGTATGGGTAATCCTGTCAAGAGATCTAAGGTTTTTACACATTTGAAACATTTAAACTCTGATATAGTATTTTTACAGGAGACTCACCTATGTATTAAAGATCATCATAGGTTACACTGCCCTTGGGTGAGTCAAGTCTTCCACTCAAACTTTAATTCGAAGGCAAGAGGGGTCGCTATTTTAATTGGCAAAAGGTCACAGTTTTCGTCCACTAACGTTATTGCTGATGTGAATGGTAGATATATTATAGTTGCTGGTACCCTAATGCTGTCACAGCTCAGTCAGATCAGAACTCAAATTCCCAAGATGCAACACTCACTTCTCATGCACGCATGCGCTCACCATCCCCGGAGTTCTGATCAGACACACCTGGCACCCATCGCACACACACACGCTCACCGCTAGTACTTAGGGAAGTCATTCACCCAGAATCTACTCGAAGTATATGCTCAGTCACTCGTTTCTCTGCGTTACCAAGCCGTTCTAGTTTGTTTGCTTTCTCGTGATCCTCAACCCTTGTTTCTGGTTTCGACTACGCTCTCTGCCTGACCCCGTTTGTGTTGTTCGCCTGATCGCTTGACCTTTGCCTGTCCTACGACTACGTTTCTTGAACTTCCCGATACGACACTCTACACCTGCCGCCCGCTCCTGCTTCCGTGCCGATTCGAGGTTCGTGACAAATGCAAAGACAGGTTTTGTTGGTAAATGTATATGCTCCAAACTTTGATGTGGAATTTGCTAATAGGTTGCTGAGCAGCCTCCCCTTTTTAAATAATCACCTGTTGATTTTCGGAGGGGATTTAAACTGTGTTTTTGACCCAAACTTGGATCGGTCTAATCCCCGTACTCTGAATCAATCTGCTATGTCTAAAACATTTTCCGATTTTATGTGTCAGAACGGTCTCATTGATGCATGGAGATCCCGTAACCCCTCTCTTAAAAAGTTTTTTCTTCTCCCAGGTGTATCATTCCTATTCGAGTTTTGATTATTTTTTATAGACCGTACTCTTAATTCTTGTGTAGTTTCTTCGGACTATTTGGGTATTGTAATTTCTGACCATGTGCCTCTACAATTAGATATTCAACTTTCTATTTATAAACGTTGCCCACCACCTTGGAGATTTAACTCTCTTCTTTTGGCAGACAGTGAATTCTGCGAGTTCAGTTCAACTTCTATTGACGACTTTCTTTTCTTCAATCACAATGCTCCACTTCTTATTCATTGTTATGGGAGTCACTTAAATCCTATATCACAGGGCAGGTTATTTCTTACTCCGTTCTCTCTAATAAAAGGCACACTGCTAGGCTTAATGAACTCACATCTGCGATCAGTAACCTCGATCAAAGATATGCATTGAACCCTCCAGAACTTCTTAAACAGCGTCTCGACAAGCAGAATTTAGTTTTATTTTGACTAAAGAGGCAGAATGCTTATGTACTCGTGGTTCATACTACGAACATGGTGACAAGCCAAGTCATTTACTGGCACATCAGCTACGGCAACAGGCCATTTCCTGTCTCATACCTAGTATTAACAACACTTATAATATTGTCACTACAGATCCCATGGAAATTAATGCTACTTTTAAATCGTTTTACTCTTCACTTTATAAATCTGAATTTCCTGCAGACAATAATAAATTGAATGCATTTCTTCAAAACCTTTGTAACCCTGTTATTGATTCTAATACTGCCAAGCAACTGGACTCCCCACTCTCTCTTGAAGGAATTTTAAAGTCAGTTAAAACTATGCAATCTAACAAAGCCCCTGGCCTGGACGGGTTTCCAATTTAATTTTTTTAAACGTTTATTGGAAAATTAGCACCACTGCTTTTATCTGTGTTCAACGAATCCTTGGAGTGTGGGTCTTTGCCACAAATTCTGACACAAGCCACTATAGCTCTCCTTCTTAAGGAGGGTAGGGATCCAATCTCCTGTGGTTCTTACAGACCACTGTCTCTGCTTAATCCAGATGTAAAGATGTTGGCAAAAGTAACTGCATCTCATTTAGAGAACGTGCTCTCTTATTATATATGAAGAGCAAAATGGTTTTATAAAGGGACGTCAAAGCATTCGGCTGAGCTTCCTGAGATTGTAATTTCTTTAGATGCTGAGAAAGCATTTGACAGGGTTGAGTGGGAGTATTTGTTTGCAGTTTTGAGGAAATTCGGATCCGGGGATAAATTTATTTCTTGGATTCGCCTCCTTTACTCATCCCCTAAAACCAGGGTTCATACGAACGATATTTATTCTGATTATTTTGCTCTTGGACAAGGGTGTCGCCAAGGCTGTCCTTTATCCCCTCTGCTTTTTGCTGTCGCTATTGAGACTCTGTCTATTGTATTAAGTAGGGATGCACCGAAATGAAAATTCTTGGCCGAAGCTGAAACTGAATATAATGAAAAATGTGGCCAAAGGCCGAATACCAAACACGTTTTTTCCATTTATTTTGCAATTTTTTTTTACCATTGCATAAGTTAAATAGTCAAAATGTGCTTTTTACTATTTTGTCTTGCTTTTCAAAGAAAACATCAATTACAAAAACTACAATTTCAAAATAACCCTGTCCAGGGTGTACCCCGCCTTGTGCCCGGTGCTCCCTGGGATAGGCTCCAGGTTCCCCGTGACCCTGATGTGAAGGATAAGTGGTATAGAAGATGGATGGATAGCTGGATGGACAATTTCAAAATATTTAACACTAAACATTTTTTTTTTCATTCCAGCAGGCATAGGCTACCAACAAGGCACAATATAACTTTAAATAAATAAATTAGTAAAATAAAAATATTTTTGTGGTCATCTTTGAGCCCCCCTTGAATAGCCTATGTTAGGCCTATAACTGACTGCTGAAAGAATGTAACACTCTGTAGCCTACAACAAAAAAGTGCATTAAAATGTGCATTGACAAGAGTGCAAAAAAGTGGATGGACCCACAACAAATGAATAATTGTCCTAGACATATGCCTACTTCTTTAAGAAAAGTGGCACGTTCGTCTATACGAAAAGTAGCTTCTCTGCTTTCCCACATTCAAGTCGGTTCAGGGTGTACAGGGATGCGAGCGGTATATATCCTGCATATAATCAGCGCTAAGTGCTGGCAGCGCTGAAAACAATAAAGCCACACCCCCGAACAACAACCAGTGACAAAGCAGGAAGGAGACAGAACAGAAACAAAACAAACGCACGTGTCTACAGTAAACAATGTCACAGTTGTCAACATTCGAAGAGCATGTGCTCGCCGAGCACTTGTGCACTTGGCTCGTGCATGCGCACACCCCCTCATCTCTCCGAGCACGCAGCCAGTGACATTCGCGCGTCTCACTCTGGTTGCTAGGCTATTTGGTCACGTCCTCAAACACGTCATTGTTCGGTCAAATTTATTCGACCTTTTCACACACTTTTTCGCTATTTTCGGCCAAATAATTTCGGTTGCCGAACATTCGGTGCATCCCTAGTATTAAGATCTTCCCATGTGTTTAAAGGAATAGTCCGATATGGTGTAGGGTACAAATTGTCGCTATATGCTTAGTGGTTAGCACGTTCGCCTCACACCTCCAGGGTCCGGGGTTCGATTCCCTCCAGGGCCATGTGTGTACGGAGTTCGCATGTTCTCCCCGTGCTATGGGGGTTTCCTCCGGGTACTCTGGTGTCCTCCCCCAGTCCAAAGACATGCATGGTAGGCTGACTGGTGTGTCTATGCATGGTAGGCTGACTGGTGTGTCTAAAGTGCCTGTAGAGTATGAATGGGTGTGTGAGTGTGTATGTGATTGTGCCCTGTGATGGACTGGCACCCCGATCAGGGTATACCCCGCCTTGATGCTGTCTGCTGTCTTAGGTGTTCTGGAAACCTTCAGTTTTGTCTCAAGTTAAATTTGGAGAAAAGTGACTATCTGTTAATATTTTTTTTAATTTTCTCTCCAACAGTCAGATCTACCTTTTCGATTTAGTCAGTCAGTGATTGTGCCCTGCGATGGACTGGCACCCCGGTCAGGGTGTACCCCGCCTTGATTCTCCCTGGGATTGGCTCCAGGTTCCCCCACGACCCTGAAGAAGGAGTAAGCGGTTGAAGATGGATGTAACTGATCCTATTGCCTCTATGTCTGCTGTCTTGGGTGTTCTGGAAACCTTCAGTTTTGTCTCAAGTTAAATTTGGAGAAAAGTGACTGTTTTTCTGTTAATATTTTTTTATTTTCTCTCCAACAGTCAGATCTACCTTTTCGATTTAGTCAGTCAGGGTTTAAATACCTAGGTATCAATGTAACACGTCCTTTATCTAATCTTGTATCAGCTAATTTCACTCCCCTTAATTCAAAGGTTAAATCCAACATTCAAAGTTGGGGTAACCTCCCCCATTCTCTAACTGGCAGGATCAATGTTGTTAAAATGAATATATTACCGAAGTTTTTCTTATTTCAGCTAGTTCCTCTTTTTCTGCCAAAACAATTCTTCGATTCATTGGATAAAATCATTTGTTCTTTTATTTGGGGTGGGAAGCCACCGAGGGTTCGTAAAACTTTATTGCAGGGATGTAGACCTAGTGGAGGACTTGCATTACCCAATTTTCAATTCTATTACTGGGCTGCGCACATCCATAAACTTTGCTACTGGGTTGAACCTCCTGGATCTTCTTGGTGTAAATTGGAACTATCATCTTCTAGGGAATCCTCTATACCTGCTTTACTTTATTCCTCTCTACCTACAAAACTCTCTCTATATACTGATAATCAAGTTGTCCTTAACACACTTAAGATTTGGTATCAATTTAGATGGTGCTTTAAGTTTGTAGGTGCATCCTTTTTGGGTCCTTTAAGCAACAACCACTTATTTCCTCCACCGTGTGAATATTCCTTATCTCTTGACTTCAAAATGGCTGCTGGACTCTGACCTTTCAATTGACACCTTTGAACCAATAGGAGCTTCCATGTCCTGTCCATAGACATTAAACATGAATTTTCTTTAGTATTGTTATCAAATTTGAACTTGGACTAGGTAAGGCTTCATGCTGTGGTGCAATTGTGTGTTCACGCTAATAGCTCCCAGTTGTAGTCATCTGCAGGTATCTGAATGCAAAAAAAAATAAATAAATTAGGTGGAAAACACCCTCCCCCCCCCCCCCCCCTTCTATTTCAGTGTTCAAACTTCTATTAGTCAATACCAGTAGGACTTACAGTGCATGTACTCAACATGGTTCAAGAACAGCTTTAATTTAATTTGGGTATGCCTTGGATAGGTAGTTTAGGCTAATTTTACAGGAGTTGAGCAATGAGCATGCGCTTTAATGAATCACCGGAGAATGCACGCTAAAATTACTGAAATAACTATGAGTGTATTTTTATAGGTTTGATAAGTTTTGTAGGTTTTGAAAGTAACTTGAAAGTAAAGTAATTAGTAATCTGATTACATTTTACATGCAATAATCAGTAATGTAATCAAATTGCAATTTTAAAGTAGTATTTAATAATCTGTAGTGGATTACTTTTTTGAGTAACTTACCCAACACTGTTCAGGATTTGTGGGCTGCATCATAGCATAATATTGATTATTTACCTATAATAGCACACCCTGGTTGTTGGGTGCAACAGCCTAAATTGAAGAGGGGTACTATAAATAGCCTATGTCCACAATACTAGGTTGTAAGAAATGGCACACAATTCCTAAACATTAAGACAGAAAAATACTGTCTGGCCATGGGTTTGTGCGAATAAGAGGTCCTGAGAGGTGGTAATGTAAGAGCAATTTTGGTTAAGCTTGGTTAAAAATACTACTCTGCCAGAAAATTTCAAAATTAACACCCAATGTGGTGCCACTTCATTCATGTCAGTGCAGGCTCAATCATTTTTGGCCAAAAAAACCAAAAGAACTGTGCAAAAACTGGAACATCTGGATTATACCCAAACAGCTTACCAATGCACCAGCATTATAACGGATGTTATGTATGGAATGCAACAAAATAACAAATAGATGAAATTACAAATACAACATACCTCCTCCACACATATACTTTGTGTCTCTTTATCTGTCAGACTGGCGGTGGTGCATTCCAGCGCTATCCCTACGGGTTTCCGTGCTGTAGATGCTCTACTGTTCTGTTCCTGTGGAGTAGAGCTGCATGTAAGTGGCCCCTCTGGTCCAAGAATGTTCAGCCCAGAAGTTGACAGTTGCTCTTTTGATCTTCTTCCCTTTTTAGTACCAGAAATTGAGTTTATCTTCTTTCTGACTCCCTCTTCTTCTTGCTGAGGTTTAAAGATCCTACTCTGCCTGAAAACATCATATATAAAACAAGAAGCATTTTAATGACTAATGAATATACAGTTCCATTATCAATCAGAGTGAAATTGCCAGGCCTCAGCGTCTTTCTTTCCTGATCCTGCCTTTGGGCCACTAGTCAGGCCTAAGTGAAATTAATAAAGACAGTTGTTAAAAAAATTAAGGTTTAATAAGTGAATAAGGGTCATTTAACACAATGTGTCCATACAGGAAATCCCACGCTCTAAGATCCATAAGCAACCTTACTGAACTTCTGATATTCCCACAGTCAAAAAGAGCGTCAGTACAAAAGCACAAATATGTAGGACAAACAAAAACCTGGAAAGCACCCAGTTGTGCATGTAATGGACATTTATGACGCAGCTGTTCCAAACACGACTGATCTGTGTAAAGCTGAATTTTCTATTGAAAAATATACAAAGGATTCTATTTTCGGGCAGGTGCAAGTGTTATTTGCTTGTTAACACTGATGTACTGCAAATTTGTTTGGACAAAGGTAAACCCCCCCCCCCCCCCCCCAAAATGCTTCCAGTTCCTTTTTTCATTGTTAGAAATGCCTGTGTTGAGGAAGTGTGATGTTTAATATCTGTCAGCAAATGTTATTTATCCAAATAAAACTCTGTATTTGTTAATAGGGTGAAGTTTTCAGTGAGGGATGTTTATGTAACATTTATGGAAGAAGTCTCCAATGTCAGCGTTTTGTAATGGTCAGTAAGTTTTCCAAAACAGGGTGGAAGTGACCCTCCACTTAATATTTTTTTACTTAATAATTAAGAACAAATCATTAAGTTATTCTGAATTTTAAAATTAACAAATGTTTTTCTAAATGACAGTTCTTGTAGATACTTGTGTGTACTCATGATTACAATGTACATGATTACCTACAATATATTCCTTCATTACTAAATGTACTATAAAACATTAGTACATGTTTAAAAAGAATCAGCAAGAGGTATAGTTTTCTAACAAACTTTTGCTAAGCGCTTGCATTAGTGATGTCATTCATAAATGAGTTGACTCTTCTAGGTGAACAATGATAGTTGACACATATACAGTGAGCCACTTTGATGTAAGCAATGTTGTTACTCATACAGTGTAATTAAACATTTTTTAAATATGTAGTTTCATTTAAAAGATGTTGAAACCTTTTATCAACTTCTAAGCCTTTTGTTAGTGTGAAAGGTGAGATGTCCCAGTATGACAGGTAGTGTCTGCCTGCACCCCTGTTTGTTGAAGATGTGGTAAAGTGTTTTATTTAAATTGTTTTTTTTTTTTTTTAAATGCAGTGCAAAGTAATGCTATTTTGTTTAATAGAAGGTACTAAACTTTCAGCAATTCAGCCATCATATTTAAACCCCCCATTTTCTCCCAATTTGGTCTTATGCCAGCAAAGGAAAATGCTAACTGGCTTCTTCCACATATAATAGGAGCTTGTTATGGGCGAATGCATGTACATGAGTTCAGTGTGTTTGTTTGCTTAATTCAGCATGTGCAGGCCTCCATGCAAAAAATATATATATCTCGGAGCCATTGGCTCCTAAACCCAAAATATTTAGGCGCCCAATCAAATTTTCAGGAGCCAAAATATAGTGATGACATATGATGATATTGTTAAACGGCTACCTCACACTGCCTTTTCTTTCCCCTCTGTACTGTCTGCCTTTGTTTACTCTGCCTCCCATAGTTTACACAACATATTCTTTACATACACAATATGTGCAATGTTCAGTATGTCATATTGAATCATATTACCGTAAATACTTAAATGTCCAGTCATGTGTTTCCTTTTTTCACTTCAGGCTCAGACTCCTTATCTCCCACCACCACCATGTCAATGTCACTTGGCCAACCAGTGTAACTAGGTCTGCGCCTTCTTTTGCTTACAGACAACCAGCGTTTCACACTGGGCTCTGGGTCAAACTGGTCAAGTGAGGGGCCCTCTGTACTGATCCTCACTAAGTCTTCCAGTGTTTTAACACACAAGGAACTGCGCATTTTTGACTTTATTCTATTCTGTGCTGAGAATCCTCTTTCGCACTGAGCTGCAGATATGGGAAGAACCAGCATAATTTCAACTAAGTGAAGAATGTTCTTAAAATCTGTGCAGAATGGGTCCTTCCTTAGCATCACTTTCCATAACTCGGTGTATGTCTTATCCATGAACTGACCTTTCACTAATGTTTTCAGCATTCTCCATTCCCTTTGCATAGCTGTAACATCACATCCACTGTTTGTCAAGAGCTCTCTGTACCAATTCACTAATGTGTCAACCTGCTCCTCGCCAAAGGTAGCAACATCTTCTGGCCATGCATCATGACAGAACACTGAAAATGACCCGATGACCTCTGATCCCTTTGCATGTCCTTTCTCTGTAACATTCACCAGCATGTTTCCGAATCTTCTTACTAGTTCTTTTACAGTAATATCAACTGTTTTATCAATGACTGCATTCAGATCATTTGTAAATGTGGTATGACTTTGGGGGCCCTTAAGTTCAACATTTTGGAAGGTTATGACAGTGGGGTCACTTGCAGCTGTCCGTATCTTGCTTACTGGCAGTACTTCCTGCTTCTCTGTACCTTCAGAATATTTCCCTATGTGCTGTAAGAATTCCTCAAACTTCCCTTCTCTCAGTGGCTTTTCCTTCAACTTTTTAACTGTCTCTAGACAACTCTCAACAGCTGTGACCGCTTGTGGGAGGATCAGAGAATTGCTCTGAAGTGTGAGGCTGAGTTTTGAGACCTCTGATAAAAGATCATGCAACAAAAGACAGGCTTTCCATTTGCAGCACAGTGTGCTTGGCCCTTCCCTTTATGTCAGTGTTTTTGGCTGTGGCTGCAACGTGCTCCATGTGATGATGCACAGCAGTGTATTGCCCCTGCCCTGTTGAATAATTTGACTGAAGGAAAACTGAGAGTGCCCGATAAATGTGTGACAATCAGCACTGAGTTTTAATAGCTGAAGGGTTTTGTACTGTACAGCCCAATTCCGCACCTATTGCCTTCAGTTTTCGCTTGCTTTTGGGACTGAAGTGGTTTTCCACACGAGCTGCAAAAGGTCATAGAACTTCTCAATCATTGGCAGTGACCTTTGAGTGCTTAGCATTGCTAATTCCAGACGATGAGGTAGGCAGTGGAAGGACAGGACATGTTCAACTATATCACGTGCCCCTATTCCCCCTGATGCACCCATATTAACGCTTGCACCATCTGCTCCAAAAGCACTCATTTTATGTACCCACCAGTTTGGATTTGGTCGGTCTGCATTTTCAAGCAGCGACTTGATAGGATTTAGGGTTCCGTCTGCATGACTCTGATCAAGTTCGGCGAACCCTACTAGACGGGTCACAGCTGTTCCATCAGATAAGTGACTGCAGTATACAATAACTGTCTTTTCCTGAGACATCTGTGCCACAGTCACTTATAATGGAGATGTAATTTGCCTTTAAAGTGTCCTCCAGCACACTGCTTTTCAATTCATCTGCAGTGCAACCTGCAAACTCTGCACATGCTGTACCATTATCATATGTCTTTGATACATCCATACCATTCTTCTTCATCAATAGAATTTGAGAGCTAAACTTTGAATCGTATTTCTTCCACTGGAATCATGTAGGCTGCATTGAATTTTATTTTCAATTCCCTCATCTCTTTTTCTGCGTCTTTATCACTAGCACGTTGCACGAGGGGCAGACTTAGCAATGACACAATCCCTGGCGTTCTTATGTTTTTTACTGTCACCATGCTTCTTCACGGTTTCTTTTTTAAAATGACTCGAACCGGTAATGAACTCTGTTTTACCGGCAATATCTTGTCCTGCTTTAGCACAAAAGGTGCAGTACATTTATCCATTGTCATAACATAACCAGGCGAACTCTTGTAGCCAAGCTGATTTAAACTGTCTTGTCGGGATGGGAGCCGCAGGGACGGGAGAAGAAGACTCAACTCGCTGCGCTTAGCTGTCATCATCTGTAAAAGATTGCACACCGACTGAAACGGGCTGGGATGACTCAAATGTCAATTGAGAACTTTCCCTTGTCGAGTTGGTCTCAACATCATCGGCATCTGATGTAGAGGCGGCAGGGTTTGAACGGGCAGGGAAGGAGAAAAAGTCTGATATTTTTTGTTTGCGCATTTCGTTTTCTTGTCAGCTGGCTAACGTTAACTACGCAGTTAGCTAGCCTACATATAATGTATAAATTCAAATTCCAACGAACTATACCAGATCAAACTAAATTAAACACCTTTAATAAAGTTAACACTTCCAACTTTTTAACCCGATAAACGTTACGTTAAACCTGTATCTGTTCATCTATACATCCGACGCTTCAACCACTGCAGGACAAGAGTGCAGAGTTTATTTATTGGAAACCATACAGGAGTGCACGCGATAGGGCAGGTAAACGCAGGCGCAAGAGGAGATGAGAGTTGAGTAGTCTAACACAAGACGACGTGTGGTAACTTCTATTTAATTTGTTTTAAAATTTTGTTTGTGGGTAACGGTGGCCACTGGCGACTGGCAGAAAAAACATGGTCATAAAATTAAAAAGTTAATCGCATTGGCGACCATTTTAGTCGCCATCTGGAGCCCTGCATGTGATGTACAGTATTATGCCTCTGTCTATCAACCGATCAGATCCCGGGGTCTTAGTGATTGTCACCACAGCTTGTATAATTGTTACATCCGCTTATGCAACAACTAACCAAACTGACTACACAAGACCTGCAAAGCACACAGTGATTAAATCCATCATCACAGCGGCATGACATGGGATAGCACAACTCACACCCTGGGATGACACAACGCAGCAGCAGACACACCTGGGAAAGTAGAATCTGCACCCAGAAGTGATGTCCCAGATCCACGAAAGATTTGACACAAGATCATGCTTGCTCTTTAAAACAGACCACTGGAATGTCAGAACATAAATGGCATCAAATTAAACTGGTAGTATTCAAAATTGTGTGTAAGTTTCAGCAAAGCCAGATGACAGACACCAGCTTCACAAGCTGAGGAATGTGGAAGGTACTGAAAATTAGACACTGAATGCTTCCTCCATCTTAACATGGTTAAGACAAAATTATGTCTAATAGTGCCACTGTCAGCTACACAGTAAAATCCCCAGTGTTTGATTAACACCCAGAGTGTTCATTTGTGTCCAATTGGATGATATAAACACTGTTGGGTATAAATTCACCATGGGGATTTTGCTGTGTATAAGTATGCTTTCTGATTATTTTTTGACTCTTGCTGGCCTTTTAGTTACATCATGTGCAGCAATGAAAAGCCTTGGCATGATTATTTTTTCCAGTCTCTCATTAGAAGCTCATGTACATAGTATTACTGGGATAACCTTTTCTCTCAGAGAAAGTACTAAGATAAGAAATAAGTTCATTACATGATGCAGAAAAAAATAGCTCTGGCTTTTGTTACTGCTAGGTTAGACTATTATATTGTTTTGCTGCATGGATGTTCCAGTAGCTGTATAAACAAGCCCCAGTTAGTCAAGAATGCAGTAAACTATGCTAAAAAAGCAAAATGATTTACCATATTAGTCCCTTTTTTATCCACATTATATTAGTGTGCAGTAAATTATATTAGCTCCCAGTAGTTTGCATTGGTTAAAAAAAAATATATATATATTAATAATTACCTATAAAGAAATGGTCATTAGGGGGTTTCATTCCCACAACACCTGAGCAAACCTTTGGTCTATTATGATACAGTCCTGCTTCAGTCAAAAGGTACAGGTTCTTTATCAGTACCTTGAATAATGTAGATTAGCAAATGGGAAGAGCTTTTTCTTACAAAGCCACCTGATGTGATGCCAGTGCCAGTGCTCTTCTCACCCACCGGATCTGTCTGATTCATCCTGATGCTCTGTTTCTGCTTAAAGCTTCTGCACTTGTGACTCACTTTCTGCTGTTGTGGATATTGTTAATAGCAATATACAAATAAAATAAAATGTAATTAAATTTCATTTGGCAGGGCAGAGGTTGACCCCTTGGTCAGTGCCTCTGTGGCAGAGCTGGACAGTCCAATGTCAGAATGCACTGGCCACACTGTCTACGCTATGCATTTCCACCTCTACTGCTAATTCTACCCACACTGCACAGAATTCACAACAGGGGTACATCTGAGACTAGTGCCCCGCTGGAGAGAGATAATGACCATTGATGTTTCCCTCACTAACTAAGGGGGGTATAGTGAGATTCCACAGAGTGACAGGAGGTGTGTGGAGCCCCAGTGTTAGAATAGAACACAACAAAATCAGCTGGAACTGAGGGTAGTCTGTCTAGACCTCAAATTCTTCATACTGGTGGTGTTAACCAAGAGGTTTTTCTACCAGTGACATACTGATATGAAATCTATATGTAAAATCAAATTTATTATCATGACACACTTGATTTTAGAGCAAATGATTTGATTGGGCATCCATCCATCAATCTTCTGTACTGCTTATCCTACACAGGGTTGCAGGGAGCCAGGAGCCTTTCCCAGGGGACTTGGGGTATAAGGCAGGAGACACCTTGAATGCATACAATGCATGTCTTTGGACTTGTGGAGGAAACCGGAGTACTCAGAGTAAACCCCCAAAGCATGGGGAGAACATGCAAACTCCACGCTCACAGGTACAAGGCAGGAATTGAACCCCAACCTCCAACTGGAGGTGTGAGTCAAACATGCTAACAACAAAGCCTAATACTTTAAAACTAATTTAAAGTATTAATTTAAATACTACCCTTTTTGTATTGTGCTGCTCAGCACCAGGCTACCTTGTGTGCTAATGTTTTAGGGCATACATTATGATCACAAAAACAGGGGCTATAGTATACTGTATACTGTAACTATGACTGGGAAAGTAACAGTGCTATGCTCCTTCCTGAGGAAGCAGCAGGGGGCAGTGTTGTATATGGAATCAAGCTCATAGACACTCTTCCCCTCATGCAAATTAGAATGTGTTTAAAAGATATAATAAATCTTTTCCTTAGGACTCTTTTTAGAAGCAAGCATCCATGAGGCTTTTTTTTCTTGCATTTCAACACATTTCATTTTAAATGATCACCACTCTTTTTTCTCTCTCTCTCTCTCTGTACCTGAAAGAAAAATGCCTTGGGCCTAGGAATGCCTGGGAATCCCTCAGAAGGAGCTGGAATCTGTCGCTGGGGTTAGGGAGGTCTGGTCTGATCTACTTAGTATGCTGCTACTGCAACCCTCACCAGGACAAGCTGTGTAGAAAATGGATGGATGGACCACTTTTTTTTTCCCACTGCACTGGTTTATGTGCTTTTATTGGTGTCAACTTATTGTAATCTTCAGGAACCTTCGTGTCCACAGCAAATATTTCAAATAAGCAGAGCTCCTGGTGTGCGGCATGGTTGCCTAACATATCCTCCTCACAGCTCCAGGGTCCTCCATTTGATCATGAGCTTGTGTTACTGTCCACAAAGAGTTTTGCATGTTCTATCTGCATCTATGTGGGTTTCCTCCAGGTTCTCTGGTTTCTTCATTCCTCCCTAACACATTCTGGTAGGCTACTGTAAATTGGCCCTAAGTTTTAATGAGTGTGAAAATGTGTGTGTGCATAATGCCCTGCAATGGATCAACTGGCATCACATTCAGGGTGTATTCCTGCCTTACACCAAGTGTTACTATGATAGGTTCCAGATCCACTGAACAGGATAAAAAATGGTTGCTGAAAATAAGTATTGAATGAATGAAAGCTCCTGGCAAATAATTATTTTTTAAAAACTTTTAATTCATTTTTATTTATTATGATGTCTAATGCAGCCTGGGAAGCCTGGACTAGAGATGTGTGCAGTACTTCTTTTTTTTTCTTTCAATTCTGACCAATCCTGCCCACTACCTCAGACATTCTTGACCAGTCCCACCTGCTATCTCAAAATGTTTGACCTATTATGGCATATTATTATTTGCACATGTACAGTGTGTGATATTTTCTGACAAACTGAATTGGTTCTATTTGACCTACTGTATAAATAAAAACCACTGTGACCGTGACCAGGATAAATTTCTTACTGAAGATGATTGAATGAAAGCAGTAAATGCATCATATATGGCACTCAATACACATATATTAAAAATTTGGCCTTTCTTTGTCCTGCAAGTTTCATATCTGACTGCCTGCTTCTGCCTGCAAGAACGTGCCTGCAAGAAAGTGCAAATTTATTGAATCCTGCAAGATCGCAAAACCGATGCGCACCTCTGGTCTGGTCTTTTAAGAACCACCATTCAATTTACATTGACACATGTGAGACACAAACAAGTATTTCCCAGTGGGTCCCACAGTTTACTATCTCCCGCTGTGCCTCATCTCATTTCTCCTCTGTGAGTTCCACGATCATATTCCTCTGGCTCCAGGACAGTGGAAGTAAAGCAGTCAAGATTCTGTTCAGCCATAGATAATGAATATAAGTTAGCTAGCTCAGACAAAATCCACATTTATCAGCAAGGGGTCCCTCACAAGGCAGGCAGAGACACACCTCAGTGGAATGCTGCAATTATGATACCTTTACAACTGCTTTAATTACCAGTAGGCTTTTAATTAGCAGGTAGGGCAATGCATGCTGAACACTTGCCAGCATTGATAGGAAAGGTCAAGCCATTATTAGATGGTTTTGCTGATGGGTGGCTGAGGAGAGGCAGGAGAGTGATTAATTTTCACTAGCCAGCAATCTTGTCCCATGGAGCATGCTATTGATTTGCTTGGGATGGGACATGGCAGATGCTGAAGTACAATTTAAAAACTATAAAAATTGTAGTCCATGCAACCTGGAGCTGGCACCCTATTGACAGCTGAGATTTAACACAGCACATTGTGATTTGCATGCTGTTGTGGGCAGCCACTGTGTATGACTGTGTACAAGTAATGACACTGCAGAGCTCTGTAGGTCATTTACAAATTTTCAGCAGTTTCTCTACAAGTAATATCTAAAGCCACATTTTCTGTCCAACACTGATAAATTTTTTGAATTGTGGCTACAGTGTTCTGATAGAGGAATATCGTATTAATCAATGAATGCAAGTACAACTGAACATCAGCAGAGGGAAGGCTTCATCCTGATGGCTTCATCCTCAGATGATCAATGATTCTCAGAGATCAAAAGCTTATTTATAAATGGCAGTTTATTCAGTCTTTACTAATGACCTGTGAGGCATGATTAGACCTGATTCTGGCATAGAACATTTCCTCATAGGGATGCAAACCCTGAATAGCTCAGCACTGCACTCGGACTTAGTCTTGGCTATGCCAAGGGTCATCAAGAATGCAGTCCCCAGAGTGTGACGAGAAATGTGTGCATCCTGCACAGCCAGTAGTCAGATTTTATATGTTATGGTGACTGGGTGATATGTGCTATATGGAGAACTGTCAGTGACTAGGCTGTAAGAAATATTTTGAAGAAAATGCACGGGCTTACAGTAATAATGCAAGTATATTGGACTATTGGAGGGTGTCAGAGAAACAAGATCCAGAGAAGTGGCTGTGTCCATATTTAACATTTAACTGAAAGAAAAAGCGTTGGTCTTTGGCATTGGCCAAGTATGCCTATAAATACATAACTATTGAACATGTTAAAAAAAAAAAAAAATTAGTAAGTATATTTCCAATGAGGCTATTCACATGAAATTTTCACCAGACATCAGTATTAACTCAAGAAATCCGGAAATATAAAGAATTTACAACATATTTACACATTAATATCAGTTGGTTTAGTAAACTGATGGTCTATAAAAAGGCTTTTTGTTACCAAGGTGTCACACAAGAAACATCTCATGATGGGTAAAAGCAAAGAGCTCTCCCAAGACCTTCGCAACCTTATTGTTGCAAAACATATATATATAGTAAGTCTTGTTTGGTGTCAAAGTACATGTTTCTACAATCAGAAAGAGATTGCAGAAATTTGACCTGCATGGGAGGCATGGCAGGAAAAAGCTTTTGCTGTCTAAAAAGAACATTAAAGCAAGCCTATGGTTTGCCAATGAAGATATAGGCAAAGGCCATGCCTTTTGGAATAATGTGCTCTGGACAGAAGAATCAAAGATAGAGTTGTTTGGCCACAGTAACAGCAGACATGTTTTTCACTGACCAAAAGACAGCTTTTAAGAAGAAGCACCTCATACCAACTATGAAGCACGGTGGTGGAAATGTTATGGTTTGCGGTGTCTTCACTGCCTCAGGGACTGGACAGCTTGCATTCATTCAAGTTATGAATTCTGCATCATATCAAAGAGTACTTGAAGATGAGGCCATCTGTCCAAAAGTTGAAGTTGAAGTGAAAGTGGACCTTTCAACAGGATAATGATCCTATGCACACTAACAAATCCTCCAAGGAATGGCTCAAAAAGAAGAAATGGAGGGTTATGGAATAGCTTAGTCAAATCCCGGATTTGAATCCCATTGAAATGTTGTGGGGGGGATTTTAAAGGGGCAGTGCATGCGAGAAAACCCTCAAATATCTTGCAACTGAAAGAGTATTGCATGGAAGAGAGGTCAAAAATTCCAGCAAGCCAATGTCAGAGACTGGTGGACAATTATGCAAACCGCCTACAAGATTTTATTTCTGCTAAAAGGGGCTAGCTTTGGGGCCAAGGGTGTACTTACTTTTTCCACTGAAGAATATCACATCTATTGATAATTCTGTTGAATATATGACTGAAAAAGTCAATTTTCCTTGTTGTTTTGTTCAAGTATATCAACTTTATTAATAGGCACTGTTTCAAAGATGATCAAATGTTTGCTTGTCCAAATATGTCAAAAAAGCAAACAATTTCCATGGGGTGTACTTATTTTTTCACATGACTGTATGGGACAAATATACTGGTATACAATTAATGACAAAGTAGATAAAGTAGATAAAAACCCATAAAGCAAGTTATAAAATTATGATTCACCCAATAAAACTATGCATTTTATGGATTGAGCAGTAGCTGGCTTCTTTTCTGATGACTGTGTTTCTTGGGAGTATGGTTGATGCCAGATCTGGCACCAATGGTTAAGTATAATCTTAAGGACACACATAAGCATAAGGTCAAACAAATGCTAATGTGCTAACACTGATTGAAAACTTTCATAGACCAGTGAACATGGTCTGATTTGCATAATGCTGTCTTGCATAATGTAAGTGCTGTTAGATTTAAAGCTTTAAATAATAGGCTCCTTGTGTTAGCTCGTCCAGGAAAATTCAGTAATTTAGTGCTAATTTGAGGGTTTACTGCACCATTCTTTTATAACCATGAAAGATGTCTCTACCTTATGTGGTAATATTGTTGGTCCAGCAAAAAAGCCCAGCGGTAGTTGACAGGGAGTGGGCTGGAGTTTGTCATAGTAAGCTGCTGCTGGACCTCTGTACAGTTGAGGATGCAGCCAAAGTCCAACACATGGCTGGAGAAGTGCAGGTTGGGAAAGTGTACCTCTCCTCGCAGAGCCACAGTGTCCCGCTGTGGGTGCCCACTGTAGCTCACCTCCAGCACTTCCTCAGCCACACGGCTCACTGAATCCAGCTGGTACGAAGGGTCAAAGCGCACCCACAGCTCTGCTTCAGCACCAATACCCATCACCAGACTCTACATGCACCAACACAGAAGAAATAAAGAGTGAGATTAATTAATGCTTTAAGTAATGTCAAGTGAATCACTCTTCACCAAGTTCAGAAAAGCTGTTTATTTAGAAGGTGAAATGCTAAATGTTAAACTAAGGAATATTTATTAGTCATACAGTATACTTATATAGTGTAATCTCACATATTTGTTGAATTTGCCTTTGAATATAATTGATAGGTTAAGTTTATGATAATGTTAAATAAAGATTATCTTATGTAAGCTATTCAGGATCTGCAAACATGCCCTTTCACTATTATATAAGTGGAAATTTCACTTAAATGGGTGGAAATCTTATTGCCCAATTAAAAAAGGTAGACAATTCCCATATATATGGCATGAGACTCACACTTCTGGGTCTCTTAGACTTCAATCTCTTAGTCTAAACATAAGTTGGGTAAGGTTGGCTTTTATACTCAGCTGTATGTGCAAGCAACATACCCAAGACTAGTTAAGGAAAACATAATACAAAAGCATAAGACAAAAGACAAAACACCTTGACAAAAACATAATAAAGGACAGAAACTCAAAAACGTAATAAGATCACAAGTAAGCAAAAATCACATTGAACTGATCTTAAATGATTGAATCATAATCATGGAAAATAAGAAAAAATATTTCACAGGGTCATGCAGCAAGACAATGACCCTAAGCACACAAGTCATTCTACCAAAGAATGGTTAAAGAATAATAAAGTTAATGTTTTGGAAAGGCCAAGTCAAAGACCTGACCGTAATCCAATAGAAATGTTGTGGAAGGACCTGAAGCAAGCAGTTCATGTGAGGAAACCCACCAACATCCCAGAGTTGAAGCTGTTCTGTACTGAGGAATGGGCTAAAATTCCCCCAAGCCGATGTGCAGGACTGAACAACAGTTACCAGAAATGTTTAGTTGCAGTTATTTCTGCACAAAAAGGTCACACCAGAAACCAAAGGTTCACATATTTTTGCCACTTACAAATCTGCAATATTGGATCATTTTTCTCGATAAATAAATAGTCAGGTATAATATTTTTGTCTCACTTGTTTAATTGATTTTTCTTTATCTGCTTTTAGGACTCATTCATCATATTATGTGAAGGTCATATTTATGCAGAAATATAGAAAATTCTAAAGGGTTCAACAAATTTTCAAGCACCATTGTAATAGCCAAGGATTATATAACACCAGCCTTATAACTGTCAATTAATGCAAGACAACAACAATCAAAGGAAACTGTCTCTACTAAGATCATTTGCACGATAATCACGTTATAACTGCATGTTAGCAAAATTTTAAATAATGACACTGAATGTTTGGTAGTGAATGTAATCATGTTCACAAAATGATAGTGACTTGTGAAAAGACCTCTACACCAAAGGTCTATACCAAAGGTAGTTGCTAACACAGTAAACTCAGTAAACTTTTAAACCATAATGGTCATGTTCCTCATTTAATTTTGGGGTGCACAATAAAAAATGCATACAATAATATACTTCTCTAATAATATCCCATCCCATCCACTCACTAATCTTCTGCCAAACCCTTCCTTAAAGTTGGCATCTCTGCCAAATAACTCTTTTTGAAGAAGTGTACCTTTGAGGAGGTGAATGAGTCATCACTGGTACAGTCACAGAGACCAAATGGCTCAGCCAGGATGAGCTCCAGAGGGAGTGCCAATGTGGAGACATTCTTCAGATAGAGCCTCTCATACAGAGGCACAAGGGGCATACCTGGAACCTGGAGGATACAGAACAAATCCATCAAACTCAAAAAACAGACAACAACCACAACCTCCAGTGGACTGTGTGATGGCAAAATATCGAGAAGGACTGTCAATATATTCAACAATTGCAAGATTGTAGAAAAGACTGTTGTAGTTATATTCAAATTAAATATGGAACAAATAAAACACGTAGGGGCCATGGGCACCTCCTTTCCAGCAGTGTTCATTGGGAATATATCAGTTAGATAGTCCTGTTTTTCCTGTTAATTTTGTCTAGAACCTTATATATTGGGCCAAGATTCAACAGAACACTATCTAACTTATAACACTATCACAGTATATATAATCCAGCTTTATGAAATAGTTAAGTATCCACAAATCACATGATTACAACTATTGACAACTGCAGCTAGCAAAAGCAACCTAATAAGCAAACTGTAGCTCAAATATGTTCATCCTTTTCATTTTGAGTACAGCTTGTTTACGTCTGTTTTATTTTATTCTTTTTTTATCACTTTATTTATTTTTATTAACATCAGTTATTGTATTACATCTGTAATTATGTTTGTTTTTTTTAACAGTTGGATCTGACTATTGTGGATTGCAGGAGCTTTTGTGGTAAGTTGTATGTGTAGAAAGTTGTATAAAGTTGGGAATGTCTGTTGTATAACATTTTCTTGTTGGCACTCACAATTATAAATCTCATACTCTGTGACTTATCAAATCTTTCCTCTGTGATTCTCCCTTACAGGGAATCTAATCATTTATTACCTAAGGATGACTGCCCACAGTAATAATATCTTCTAGACTGCAATTAGTTCTGTAATATTAGTGCCAATATGTAGAAACCAAAATTTCATCCTCACTCCTTCTCTTTTCCCATCCGATTCAATCATTGAGTTCCTCTTCCTTCTCATCCCCCTCTCCTTCTAATTAATTTCTTTAGTCTTGCAGGCCCTTGTGCAGGAATTGTCTGTAAATCTAGCATGCGCTGATAACACATCAACATATGGGACTGTACCAGATAAAAGAATGCTCTCAAACCAAATTAGCATTTTAAGTTCTGAAAATGCTGCCTGGCAATGGAACTTGAAAGCGATAGTCAGAATATCATGAAGATCTATGAAAACCACTAAAGCTGAAGCTCATAGTGGGGAAAGGGTAGGAGGCTGTGCACATGTGGCTGGGTGTGTGTGTGTGTGTGTGTGTGTGTGTGAGTGTGAGTGTGAGTGAGATAGATTGAGAGTAGGGGGGGATGTGATAATGAAAGCAATATATGGCAGACAGGAAATCAGTTTCAGTATAATCATGATTCCGCCGGATCTGTCTGTTCTTTACACAATAGTCACCTAACAATTTACACCAAGTTACAAAAAAAGTTCTACTTTGTTTGCATGAAAAGCAATAGCCAGTGTTTGAATCAGACATCTATGTTTTAATTTATTAAACTGTAATTCTGCGCTAAAAATATTTTTGAATTGACCTTAATATTGATTTATTGATCTCTAAAAAAAAAAAAAAAACACGGACTGCAGCACTTTCATGTCTTTTATCTGCTCTACAGACTAAGCAAAACAGCAAACAGTCCAGTTCAGAGGAATTGCCACAATGCAAGCATATGGAGAAGGACACCCTCCCACCATAATCATAATAATAATAAAGTACAAATGATGCCTAGAATTTCAGGTTTAGACCATGAAGCTGTAGCGCAATTCACTTAGATAACAAAAATGGCATGCAATGTAGATGCTCTCACACAACATTGAGTTCTGCCTAGTGCCAAGTGAGACCTTATTTTGATGGCATAATGACAGTATAATGAAGAAGATTCACTTTATAGAATATTAAAGGAGAGTATTTTATGAGCACACAGGTTTCAGTCAGTAACACACACAAGCTGGAGCACACAAACCTTTTCTACACAGAAGTTGAGCTGCTGAGGGGAAATATTCAAGACTGGGGCAATGAATTGACATGTGATATCCACTGTCATGATATGCTCCTTCCCATTCTGATTCCCGACGATGGCATGGCATACTAGCCTTTCTCTTACCACCTACATACACACACACACACACACACACACACACACACACACACTCCGTTAAACTTTTCATATACAAAGCCTAAGCTGTGAGATGTGCCCCTTATTCATATTCACCTCATTCATATTCTTAGACAAGCCTGGAAGTACTGATCTGAAATACAGCCATGCTCTGTCAGGACTGAGCTCCAGTATACTGATATACAATATGCCGTAAGCGGACTGGGTTTATCTCTACTCGTCACCCTCCCTCCTTTGTCGCTACCTATTCAATCAATAGAGGCTCAGGGCAAAACTGCCTGAGAAGGAAGGCAATACATTGCTTGGTGCAACTCGGTGCATTTCTGACATTATTTGGTACGTATTATATGTATCAGGAAATGCAATAAATGTGATATGCTTTCATGCATCTTGCTGCAGCTTTCAAAAACAGAGCAGAGAGCTTTACATAAACAAGCACACAACAAACTACACAATAAATAAATGACCAATTAATGCAGGCAATCCCTATATCTAAAAATAAACATATGTTCACATGTTAAAAATGCATATACATTTACAACTTAATAACTGAGAGCAGCATTCTGGGATAATTAGAATTGATTAAGAACAATACTATGCACTTAGTTGTGAGCATTTGTTTTGAAAACTATGTTGTTTCAGTGGGGGAAAAAAAACAGTTAGAGTAAATTCTGTTTGGGGCTTTAAGTACAATTCAGCCATTAAGAATGTGTTATGGTATATAGTAAGGCAAAATGTTTGCTTTACTTTGGGCATATGACAGGAGCCTTCTAGCAGCATGTTGACGGAGTGACCTGGACCAAGCTCCAACCTTGTGGGTGTCAGGGAGAAAACGGGGGAACCCAAAGTCGAAGGTGCCTGTGGACTCCTGGCTTTGCCTTCCCTGGAGATAGTGAGTGGTTGGTATTTTGCGGTTGGTGGGCCTCTGCGGCGGAAGTGAGGAAAGCCTTCAGTGGTCCAGAAAAGCTTGTGAAATCGCTGACCTCTGTTGGTGATCCTAAAGTGATACTGGCATGGAGCTAAGCTGTAGAGTAGAAACAGAAAGGTATTAATTCCAAATGTATATTAGTTGAGCAGGAGTCTTTTTTATAAAACTTTGATCTAAAAAGATCATTAACGTATATTAAGTACTGATTGCTGATTCAGCACTACTAATCTCCCTACCTCACAGCCTTGAGTACTAGTTGGCCAAAATTTAAGTTAAGTCCATAAAGTACATAAAACCATTTTCATTTTATTTGAAGGGTACCATATACATAGGCAAACATGATGAAGAAAACTATGTACTATGACATACACAAAATGTACAATGCTAACTCATACATGACATTAATACATCTTAAGAACAGAATCTAATGACACTACTGTGGAAATAAAATATGCTCACTGATCATGTCACGTTGTTTTTGTTTTGCAACATCTAAAAAGAGATATGAATTAAATTAGAAAATATTATAGAATACTAGCTAAAAGTGGCATAGGCATGGGGCTGAGCAAATAGAATAAACACACAGAGACTGCAGTTCACCCAAGTGGTTTTATTAAAAATTTGAAATAAATATAGTTTGCATTTTAGGGCGCACGGTGGCTTAGTGGTTAGCACGTTTGCCTCACACCTCCAAGGGTCCGGGGTCCGAGTTCCGCCAGGGCCATGTGTGTGCGGAGTTTGCATGTTCTCCCCGTGCTGCAGGGGTTTCCTCCGGGTACTCCGGTTTCCTCCCCCAGTCCAGAGACATGCATGGTAGGCTGACTGGCGTGTCTAAAGTGTCTGAATGTAGTGTATGAGTCGTAGTGTATGAATGGGTGTGTGAGTGTGTATGTGATTGTGCTCTGCGATGGACTGGCACCCTGTCCAGGGTGTACATCGCCTTGTGCCCAATGCTTCCTGGGATAGGCTCCAGGTTCCCCGTGACCCTGAAAAGGAGTAAGCGGTAGAAGATGGATGGATGGATGGATAGTTTACATTTTACACCATACCTAAAGTGGGTTCCAAGGTCCAGATGGGGAGCAAAGGGCCGATCAGTTACGATGGTGGTACCCTTCCCCGTGGCCCACAAGGGTACTGTGCAGGTTTGGCTGCTATGGATGGCCAACTGCAATTTGTCCTGGAAGGGGAGAGTATCATCTAGATGGGCAACCAGTGTCAGTTCTAGCTGCCCCTCTGGGGGGATCTCTCCTTCTGCTGGCTCCACCCTCCAATGAGAGTTACTCTTAGCCTGCCATCAAACGACTGTGTGTTAATATAAAATAACATACAATATTTAACTAAATATTTAACAATATTAAACTAACTATTTAAACCCTCAAAGGTTTTATAATGTATTCTTTCCTGCAGAACTTGTAATATGGTTATTGAAAGCATGTTCAGCACTCACTGTTAATCAGGCTTGGGGAGTAACGGAATACATGTAACGGCATTACATAGTCAGGATACAAAGAAATGGTAACTGTAATCTCTTACAGTTACGTGAAAAATCAAAGTAATCAGATTACAGGTACATTTTGTAAAAAATGGGAATACTAGTTTGGGGATTACATTTCATTACATTACGTTCATTTGAAACCAAATAAATAAATCTTTTGACATAACACAATATAGACAGCTGCTTGATTATAGTTCTGGTTCTCTCTTGTCAGTCATGACTCACATGAGTCACATGAGTAACCTCCTGGTGCATGCGCAAATAAATTTTGTGCTAAGTGAATTTGGTAGAAATGAACACAAATTGTTCTCTGAAATGCTTTTGTTTAGGTGTCCTCTTTTTCAGATCGTAAAAAAATTTCCAGCTGGGATTTCTAAATTTGAGAAAATGTCCGAAATTTGGCTTTAGCTTCATTATGATGTACTTATAGTCTAATACTGCATCATGTGTGCGCATATTTGCATTGCTTTAACCCCTTTCTGTAATTCCCACATCCTCGCACACCAATTGGTCGATTATAAAAGTGTTGCAGCAACTATTGGCCAAATTCCTGACTCTAAACCATTAGCCTACTTTCGGCGAACGCGTGAAAATGAAGCACTGTTGTGTACGGCGTCAAACAGTTGCTTGACAATAGCAGTAAATGACAGCTGTCCTGAGTTGAAACAGTGTGCATGGCCACATAAGGTCATTTTTAATTTCATGATATCACATTCAAATATGTAAATGATGACAGAAGGTACACTCATGGCATCTAATATTTTATTTTATTCCATGAACGTTCAAAAGAATGTAGGAATTTATATATATTTATGTAATGCTAATAGTGCTAACAGTGTGTCTTTTTCAGTGTATTAAAATCTGAATTCATAGTAACACTGTTTTGAATGCTATTAAGACACGAAAAAAAGGGGTCCTCTTTTTGGAAAAGCAGAATATGATCATCCTAACTTTTGTGATGTAATGTTATCCACATCAGGGATGGTGATCTCTAATGTATTTATTTATTTATTCATCTTAAAACACATTTAAACATTGAAAATGTATTTAAGCTCTAAAATAAGCTCTAAATAAAAGTATTTTAGATCATATTGCTTTTCTCTTTACTTTATTTACATATACATATATGACCTTGAAGTAATCCAAAAGTAGTCAGATTACGTTACTTATTGTGATACTTGGATTATGTTACTGATGACATTTTTTATGAAGTAATTTGTAACTACAACAGAATACTTTTTTAAAGTAACCCTCCCAACCCTGCTGTTAATAAAGTACATGCTCTAATTTTCAGGCCAATTGAATTCAAACATGTAGCCAGAAATATTACACATTCCAGTTCAGCTCTACTCCCTGCCAGGATTTAAAGATAGATTACTACTAACAATAAACTAACAGTAAAGTTATTTTATAGTTAATTTGCTAACAATAAAGTCCAATCAATTAGCTTCACCTTGGACTCATTTCCTTGTATGTATGGCTCTGGTCCATTCTGAAGTGCTGAAGCCTAAGTGAATCTAATCTAAATGAATGTAGGGCACTACAAAGAGGGACTGTCTTTGGCAGCTATTTATAGGGTTGTTCCAAGCTTCAGTGATGAAAAGCATTTACTTAATTGTGCTCTTCAAAATGATAATCTTCAAAGGGAACAACTGATGGACACTTTCCTCCTAAGATTCTCTGCACTGTTTTACAATTTTAACTAAGAGGAATAAAACCGCTCTCGCAGCCAATAAACTTATTTGGTTTAATGCTTTCATCACCACCTCAGGCAACAGCCAATTTGTACTTGTTTACATCTCTATATCTATCTCTCTCTCTCTCTCTCTCTCTCTCTCTCTCTCTCTCTCTCTCTATATATATATATATATATATATATATATATATATAAAATATTGTAATTTTTTTTCTTTTTTACATACGTGTCAGTGATTGTGCAACAGTAAACTCTAGTTCTGGCTTTGAAAAATAACAGTGAAGTAAGTTTGAAATGGCTGTTCAGAGTTAAACCTTTCAGAGTTCTTACTCTCAAGAGTGTAACCTTTGGACAGAGTAGGGCTTCGTCATGATAACTTCGTAATGGACCAGAGTGTGTATATGTGTATGTGTGTATGTGCGTGTGTGTTCTCCTGCCAGAGTCCATTAATCTAAGGATGCTCTCAGGAGAATGGCTGCAAGGAGTAGAAAGAGGACAGCATGAGTGGGAAGACAGAGGGCTAATATATCAGATTGAGGAAAAGTACAGGCAGGTTAATGCAAGCAGTAAGTATTCTGCTTGTGTGTTATCAACTGTGGGAACCTAGCACCTATAGATAGGGATTTTGACAAAGCATAACTTCATAAGCCAGATGCTTCATGTTCGTTTTTGATTTTGATCCCTGATGATGTTTCTTTCTTTCTTTTTAACTAAGCATCAACACACAGCACCCCCTCCATCTTCATTTGTGTTTTCCCCTCTTGAAAGCAGTGTTAACTAGCTGAAAGGCAGATTAAAATCAATTCCCATGACACAATATGCTGATTGATTTCTCCTGGTTTTAATTGGGATTTTCAAAGTAATGGAGGAGTGCTGTGTGTGGGTTATTCTGATTAATGGCATATTATTTATCTTTTTCTGCATGGCTCATGCAGCTAATTTGCATTCTTCACATCCCACCTACATCCCTTGTTCCAGCCAACCACAGAGCTTCTACTAACTTTTTCTAACTTTTTTGGTTACAAACTCCTCCAAAGTGAAATACATATGGCTTGGTTTTATCCTTAGGCATTGGAAAATTGGTACCCAAAATCAGACAAAATAAAAATTTTTTGTAGACAATATTTCAGAGAGTGTGGCCTGATACAACTGTTCAGTCTAATACAAAAGGAATGACAGGGCAATGTTCAATGTGCAGTCCACAAACCACTCAGACAATTACCTAATTTATTTTACACTCAATTAAGCTAATAATTCATTCAGAATAAATTAACTAGCATCTGGGCCGGTGGGGGGGGGGGGGGGGAGCATAGTCTAGTATAAAGAGAAAGTATACTTATCACTGCTTGTCGCATTTTGGCTATTATTAAAATAGGGCTAGACCCACCATTTGTGCCAAGAACTGGGCGGGAATGGGGGACTGGTTGAACAACTGCAGCGTCCTTGGGATGTCAGTGAGCACTGGGATGGTGCCAAAGTGTAGCTCAGTGGCAGAAAGGGAGACAATTGGACCCTGGCCAATGCAGGACAGGAGCAACTCCTGTGGGAGACAGAGAGGAACTGGAGGAGCAAAAGGTCATAGAATGAAATTGAAAATTACAGCTGATTCAATTTGTAGTTCAACTGAAATAATAAATACACTGTGAGCAGTGTGAATAAAATAGGCTATGGTTAAATCTCTTTGCCTGCATCTCTGTCTTATACATGTGTGCACACATATACACATATGCTCACCAGTGGAGGATCCTGTTGGCCTAAAATTGCAATGAGAGCAGTGAGTTGCACTTGGCCCACTGTTTTAGCCTGAAGAACCAGAGGAATCTGCTCAGTACTGTATGGTTGGATCACTCCTCGTGGATGAGCAGTAGAGTACAGTAGAGACGGGTTCTCCTCATACTCCTGCGTATACATAGACACAGTGTTGCTCACATGCTGGTCAGTGGGACATGCAGAATATACTATACAACCTATTTAATTATGTAGTAGTATGGGATAAGAAGAGCCTCAATCCTCCTCTCAGTTATGTTTATCTTAAGATTTCCTATCTTTAACCACAAGATACATGGACTTCATGTCATTTTACCTGGGCTAGAAGGCCATAGCATGCAGGGAGGTTTGTGTCATTAATCAGCCTGATGGTCTGCTCATAGGGATAACCCAGGAAGCAGTGCTGGAACTGAAGCATGGAACTCTCCAGGTGCACTTCTGGAATAACACAGCTGTAGAGAAAGTTGTCCACAGAGTAATAACCTTTATATACTGTACATCCTATGACTATAAACAGAATGAGTGTGTCACCATAAATGTACTACCTAGCCTTAATTGGGAGAGCTAACACCTCCTCCCCAACTCCATGCACATCCACCACCAGTGCCAGACTGTATTGCTGCACTGTATTGGAGCACAAGGTCACCTGCAGCAGACACACACAGTTCCAGTTATATATACAGTACAGGTACATATTATATTGCTGTTTATTACACTACTCACCTCTGGATGTACCCAATGGGGGAAAAATCAGTAAACAATATCACAGTGCCTGGATATGTTTAAATTACATGAATCGTGTATATAATTATTGGAATGATCCCAGAATCCAGAATTATCCCTGTATAATCCCTTCATATATGTATGAATTATAAGTTCATACAGCGGCTCTGCTCTGCAGTCAATCTAGTACTGACCACAGTACAAGTAAACCACAGACAGACACTAGACACAGCAGTCAGATGCTGACAAATAATACTGCAGCAGAGTTCTTTAGTTAGCACTTCCTAGTCCAGCGCACCTGTCATTAAGTGGTCCTGAGGGCCAGATGTACATGTGTCAGCAGGTGCTGTGAAAAACATGAGTTCTTGTGGCCCCAATATGCTCTTACAACCAGTCTGACAATAATGTTGAATTTACTGAGGCTATAGCTCATCACATAAACTGTGGCTGGGACGTCTACTAAATGCTATCTGTGTATTGGGGTTTAGAAGCTGCTGTGAAATAGTCCATCCATCCATTTTCTATACCGCTTATCCTGCTCGGTCTCGGGGAGCCTGGACCCTGTCCCAGGGGGCATGGGGCACAAGGCAGGGTACACCATGGACTGGGTGCAAATCCATCGCAAGGCACAAACACACACAGAGATTCAAACAATGCTCTGAACTCTTATATTAAAATATTGCATTATGACACAAAATGTCTATGAGAATGTGTGGAAAAATACAGTGAGGGAAAAAAGTATTTGATCCCCTGCTGATTTTGTACGTTTGCCCACTGACAAAGAAATGATCAGTCTATAATTTTAATGGTAGATTTATTTGAACAGTGAGAGACAGAATAACAACAAGAAAATCCAGAAAAACGCATGTCAAAAATGTTATAAATTGATTTGTATTTTAATGAGGGAAATAAGTATTTGACCCCCTCTCAATCAGAGAGATTTCTGGCTCCCAGGTGTCTTTTATACAGGTAACGAGCTGATATTAGGAGCACACTCTTAAAGGGAGTGCTCCTAATCTCAGCTTGTTACCTGTATAAAAGACACCTGTCCACAGAAGCAATCAATCAATCAGATTCCAAACTCTCCACCATGGCCAAGACCAAAGAGCTCTCCAAGGATGTCAGGGACAAGATTGTAGACCTACACAAGTCTGGAATGGGCTACAAGACCATTGCCAAGTAGCTTGGTGAGAAGGTGACAACAGTTGGTGCGATTATTCGCTAATGGAAGAAACACAAAAGAACTGTCAATCTCCCTCGGCCTGGGGCTCCATGCAAGATCTCACCTCATGGAGTTGCAATGATCATGAGAACAGTGAGGAATCAGGCCAGAACTCCACGGGAAGATCTTGTCAATGATCTCCAGGCAGCTGGGACCAAAGTCACCAAGAAAACAATTGGTAACACACTACGCCGTGAAGGACTGAAATCCTGCAGCGCCCGCAAGGTCCCCCTGCTCAAGAAAGCACATATACATGCCCGTCTGAAGTTTGCCAATGAACATCTGAATGATTCAGAGGACAACTGGGTGAAAGTGTTGTGGTCAGATAAGACCTGTTACGACACGGCGAAATCGGCGCGGCAGCTCACAAAGTGTAGTGCCGCCCAGGGACGTGGCGGAGGACTACACTTCCCAGTCATACCCGCGCTCGAGTTCGCCGGAGTTCTAATTACGAACACCTGCAAACACCTAAGGTTATATAAGGGCCTCCCTAGCGTTAGCCGCTTGCGAAGTAACCGCTCAGCAGCCTCGTCTCTGTTTGTTTACCAAGCCGGTTTCATTAGAAGTGTTTTCCCTGGTGCTTGACTTCACGCTCGTCTCTCACTACGATTTTGCCTACGTCCCTGATTCACAGCTTACCTGTCCTGTCCCGATTCGATTCTCGTTCTGGATTCTTCCTCACGTCATCCCTCCACTCGCCCACGCTTGTCTCCGGCTACGCTTCGTAACAAGACCAAAATGGAGCTCTTTGGCATCAACTCAACTCGCCGTGTTTGGAGGAGGAGGAATGCTGCCTATGACCCCAAGAACACCATCCCCACTGTCAAACATGGAGGTGGAAACATTATGCTTTGGGGGTGTTTTTCTGCTAAGGGGACAGGACAACTTCACCGCATCAAAGGGACGATGGACGGGGCCATGTACCGTCAAATCTTGGGTGAGAACCTCCTTCCCTCAGCCAGGGCATTGAAAATGGGTCATGGATGGGTATTCCAGCATGACAATGACCCAAAACACAGGGCCAAGGCAACAAAGGAGTGGCTCAAGAAGAAGCACATTAAGGTCCTGGAGTGGCCTAGCCAGTCTCCAGACCTTAATCCCATAGAAAATCTGTGGAGGGAGCTGAAGGTTCGAGTTGCCAAACGTCAGCCTCGAAACCTTAATGACTTGGAGAAGATCTGAAAAGAGGAGTGGGACAAAATCCCTCCTGAGATGTGTGCAAACCTGGTGGCCAACTACAAGAAATGTCTGACCTCTGTGATTGCCAACAAGGGTTTTGCCACCAAGTACTAAGTCATGTTTTGCAGAAGGGTCAAATACATATTTCCCTCATTAAAATGCAAATCAATTTATAACATTTTTGACATGCGTTTTTCTGGATTTTTTTTTTTTGTTATTATGTCTCTCACTGTTCAAATAAATCTACCATTAAAATTATAGAATGATCATTTCTTTGTCAGTGGGCAAACGTACAAAATCAGCAGGGGATCAAATACTTTTTTCCCTCACTGTAAATAAATAAAATAAACCACACACTTACTAACAATGGCTATCCTTCTCTGAGCAGCATGTCTGAGCAGCTAATTTACACCTGTCTTTTGGACAAAACCATATGCAAAGCTATCCATCACTAACTGCCCAAAATGAATAAATCAGGAGAAATATGAATATGAATATCCCATTTCTCCACATATTTTGTCCTGACTTCCCATCATTTGGGCAATACTAATTCAAATGTGTATGAGAGGATGAGGACACACACTGCATGTTCCCTTGTACGTGGTGCGCTTAGACCCATATGCCAGTTTTTGCACAGAATTAGCCCTAATTGAACCAAAAAATTGGTGCAAACAACAACATATCCAGCTGTGAGAGACCTCACCCAGAGAAGCAAGATCCAGCTGCTGATCAATCAGGCAGACCTTTCTAAATCACCCGCCCTCATTTAACTTTACACAGTTGACAGAGCTATTAAAGAATGAGACCAGGACATCCTGCATACTGACAGGAGACACCCCAACCTCAGAGAAGCTCACAGACACCCAGACAAAACCAGCAGATTAGTCCTTTCAATGCATATGACAGCTACTGCTGATGTAAAGGGCCACTGGCTGACAGGTACACGCAGTGCTGGACATCTGGTAAGAGAAGCAAGGTGATGGAGCTAAGAGAATTATCTGAGCTTCTATTTTTTTATCTGCTCGCTCATTTTCGGTTTTAACAACAGCAAGCCTTTAAAAGCCTTTTTAAGATGATTAGGGATTAGAGGTCTGTTCTGTTTTTAATAGATTTAAAATTTTGAGTTCTGCTCAATCAATTTTGAAGGCAAAAGATTAAAAAAAAAGATTAAAGACATTTTTTCCTCTTGGGAGACTGTATTGTTAAAAAGGGCAGACAAGACAGTCTATCTGAAGTGATGCAGGCTAACCTTTGCATAGTGAAATCAATTCTAATTTGTGTCAAATTTGCAGTGAGAGCATGCACTGAAGGGTCAAAGCAGGATTTATTAAACAAAGAGTCCTACCTTGATGTCCATTTGGCTCTGAGCCCGGATGTTGCCTGAACTGGGTGTCACCCTGAATTCTCGAGGCCTCTCAGATGCCCTGTCTCCTGGCTTCCAGTCATTCCTGTCCAGCTCTGTTACCTGCTCTGTACTGGTCACACTGTGCCTCCCCATCCCATCTCCAGGGATCCGCAGGTCAAAACTCAGAGATACCAATGAGGTATTGCTAAGTGAGCAGGTCAGTGTGTGAGGAAAGCCTTTTGAGGTCAATGCAGAGAGTAGAAGCAAATAAACAGAGAAAATAATCAGGAAAATAGGAAGTGGTACTGGGATTTTTGGTAAGCAGGTGATCATGGCTATTGTCAATACAAAGTTCATTTACCAAAAGATACCTCTCCAAAGTCGAGCTCAGGAATGTTGAAATGAAACGTTGGGCCCATTACACACCCCCTGCAACAAACAACAGGACAAAGAGCTTTTCATTAAACTCCACATTGCCCATTCTGAAGTGAAGGTTACTGGTCATGCAACAAGTAATTCATTCATTCATTCATTATTTAATTAGTAAGAACAAAAATGCTTAAAAAAAGAAAGATTGTGACAGGGAAAGCAAAATAAATTGATCCATTTGTAAGATGACAGTGAAGAGTAGTGCTCCTGTAATCTCTACTTTCAGCATTTTCAACAGCAATCCATCTTACTCTGAAAGTGGCAAAAATGACAAGTGAATTATAGAACTTTCACCAAACTGTGGCTCAATACTTATGTATGTGAAACCGTTACGTATTTATTTCATCTGCATAACAAAAGGCTAGCGACTACATGGAAAAACAGCTGTTTGGAAAACAGGACTATGGTGTGTCCTTGAAAAACAAGGGGCTACAGGAGCAGCAGCACATAGGCAGAATCAGTCAACAATAAGACAGTTACCTGAATGTGAGGATGAGAGGCTGTGGATTCCCCAAAACAGTAAAATAAAATTCCTCTGAGAAGGTGCCCAGTTTGTCAGAAGAGAAGCGGACCTCCAGAACATGGCAGGCCCCAGGCGGCACCATGCCCTCAGGAGGGATGAAGGAAAAGCACAGACCCATGGCTGTAGTGGGAAGCATGAGCCTATAGGGGGCATCTATAAGTCCCTTATTGCTCACAAGCACCTTGGGTAAAAGTAAGAGCAGATAAAGCACAGAATCACAATCTGTTTCTAATAGTTGTGGTTTGAAAAGGCAAGTGAACCAAGTAGAATGCATGGAAACAAATTCAGTAAGTAAGAAGTAAACTGAAGTTGGATTTTGATATCAATCACTGTGTTTGCTAACCACTGGGATGTTTCCTAAATTTAGTTACATAACACCTCTTGTTGTTACAGCTTTTGTTATAGTTAGATTACAATTAGTTCAATTAAAATCAGAAAAGCCTGCATCGACACACTGACATTTTTAATGTACTTGTGCTATGTTCAAATACTTATAAGCTTCCAAAATATATTTTAATTTAGTTTCATAAAATGAAGTATTACATAGCTTCCTATATTTTATATGTCTTTAATAATTTCTCTCCTTTCAAAGATAATATAATTACAAACATATTTTTATGTGCAGAAATCATATAACCAAATGGATGAAATTAAATGACTTCCAGTGATCTATCTTTAAATGACATCTTATTGATTCCAAATACTTGTTTCACTTTGAATACAGAGTCAAATCATCTGGGGTTTATAGGGGTATCTTAACTATTGCTAGGGATGACTTTTGCAAGGACAGTAGTTGTGTTTATTCATACCTCATAGCTGTGCTTGGATCCAACAAAAATGTTGCCAATGTCCAGCAGATCAACGTTAAACTGCAGTTTGGGCCCCATGCTTTCTCCCTTTATACGCAGTGGCAAACGAGACTCTCTGCCTGCATGAGGACATTTGTAATACATCACTGGCTTCATATCCTGAAGCAATACAGTGGATTAGCAAAAATTAAAAATTAAAAATAAGTAGCAATATATATTTGCTCAGCCACCTCTTACTCTTGCTGGTTTGATTGACAAGCTACAAACTATCCCTTTATTAAAAGCTTAACTGAGCTTAAAAAGTACCTAATTAAAACCAACCACATTAAGTATATATGATAAATACAGTACATGAATTTCAACCAACTATAAAACAAGGCAGGATATCATAAATTACCCCAAGGAAATTAATATAGAACTAAGCAACTGTGGTCTATAGTCCAAAGCATTCATCGGTATAAAATATAGACAGATCAGGCATTGTTAGGCAAGAAAAAGGTCCTGAGAGGACAGGACTAAAAATGCAGTGTCTATGAATTTTGTCACCAAACTTTCTTGGAATGATCCTCTTACAAAATAATGCAAATGTGAGGTTTTCTATAATAATTCCTTAGATTTATATAGTGCTTTTTAGGTACTCAAAGCGCTTTAGGTTGTATGTGGGGAAATCTCCTCACCCACCACCAGTGTGTACCAGTCACCTGGATGATGCAACAGCAGCCAGAATGTCCACCACACACCAGCTACTGGTGGAGAGGAGAGGAGAGTGATGTAACCAATTCAGGGATGGAGATTATTATGGGGCCATGATAGATAAAGGGCCTATTGGGGATTTTTAATGACCACAGAGTCAGGACCTCGGTTTAACGTCTCATCCAAAAGACGGTGCTGTTTTTACAGTATAGTGTCCCTGTCACTATACTGAGGCATTAGGACCCACACAGACCACAGGGTGAGCGCTTAAATTCATGTGGGCTTAAATTCCCACACGCAAATCACTCAACAATTGGCTTTGAAAGAAGTAGACAACTTACACATTTACAAACATATTCATTTTAACTACAACAATATTAAGTTAACCAGTACCAGTGACATCACAGTATATGGTGTGTTGGTAAAGTTTGGCTTCTTGGGGTTTGAAGATGATGCTGATTTCCGCTGTGCGGTTTGGCCAGATGTCCCCCTCCTGTAAGCAATACAGAGAGATATTAACTCAACCATAATATTCTTTCCACTCCGCTTCATTAAACACTGCACCCCCAGGCACTTCACCTGCTTTTAGATGTGTTTGAAGGCAGTGCTGTCTTGAATAGAACATGTAAAGAGTAATGGATGTAAATTGAATAAAACAGTATTGTAAAAAACTCAGTAGCTCAGTAGTTTCCACAACAGAGACTACAAAGCTACAATTAAAAACCACTGTCTGTCTCCAGGTTACGGTGTACAGTAAGCTTTATGCTACAAAAGTAATTCACCGTAGAATTCACTAGGCAATAACATGACATATAACTATACAACTATAACGCAAAGATGTTTGCTGATGAGGCTGCCCTTTGCTAGTTAAATGAGTGTTATTTTTCAACTGAGGAAAAAGAGATTCTTTTTCAAACAGACATAAAGTTGCATATAGTCCAAGAAAAAAAATTGTGTTTGAAAAAATGCACATCAGACAAAATACACAGTAAAAAAAGTGAAATCCATGACTTAACACATTATAAAGGAATTTGCAGTGCTACATGGCACAGATTTCCTCTACTTGTGCTTTTTAGCGATACAAACATAGATAGGCAGCACTGTTTAATGTGGACTTTAGGTGCATTCTATTTTGCAGGTAGCAGGCTTCAGGCTGGTCTGTACAACACAATATGGCCAAAGGTTTGTGGGTTAGGTTTGCTGTTATAGTAATAACCTCCACAGGCTTCCCACTAGATTTTGTAACGTGGCTGTGGGGATTTGTGATCATTCAGACACAAGAGTATTAGTGAAGTCAGGCACTGATGTTGGGTGAGGAGACCTGGAACACTTAGGTGTTCTGTGGTGCTGAGGTCAGGGCTCTGTGCAGGCCACTTGAGTTCTTTAATTTCAACTTTGACAAACCATGTCTTCATGGACCTCTCTTTGTGCACAGGCGCATTGCCATGCTGGAACTGGTTTGGGCCCCTTAGTTCCAGTGAAGGGAATCTTAATTCTACAGCCTACAAAAGAAATTCTAGACTGTGTGCTTCCAAACTTGTGGCAGCTGATTGGGGAAGTCCTACATATGGGTGTGATGGTCAGGTGTCAACAAAATTTTGGCCATGTAGTGTACATGGCCACTGACATGAGAGTTTCACTAACATGAAAAATGAAGAGAAAACATAGGCTGTATGTAGTGCTGATATTTTAGTTTATTGAGTCTACGGTCATGTACTACAGTCAGTTGTCAACCAGAAACAAAGACTACGGAAGAATAACTGGTTTGCCATAGTCCTTACAATGTGACAGACTAGGCAAGAAAATGTTATGTTTTATGTTATATGACATTGTAAGTGCATAAGTATATGATTGTACCATTAGTCCTTTATTTAATCTGTGTTGATATGTTTTAAACTTAAGTTAATTTTAATTTTCTGACACAAAATTAAATTAGGCATTTGTCTTCCTCCATGTAATCACGATTAAAAGACAAATACTGTATTGCTTACATGGTAAATGTAGGTTTTTAGACTTATTGGCATCATACAAGAGTAAAAACTCTTTTTATGACAATAGATTATTATTTAATGCTTTTTTAAATGATTTTTTTATATTTCAATAAATGACTGAGTGCTACGTTGTGCCGTCTTGTTTACGGTTGCTTAGTGATTTTTACGTTCTTACTTCCAGTCACCGTAGCCGTTCCATTCGCAGCTGCTGCTTAAACTCCCTATTATCTATTATGCATTATAAGATGGAAAAGTTGATGTTGCAAGTTAAACAGAACTAGTTTAACTGTTAACTAGTTTTAAGAGTGCAGCATTAGTAAACCAATGTGATGTGTAAATGTGGCAACATGACAGAATTACTCCAGCAGAAACACTCAGTAAAATAGGAGCAATGCAGAACCATGGGGCAATAAAAGAAAAAAACTGCTGTCTTAAAACTCTTGTTAAAAGGTAGATAATATTAGCTGCCGTGGGTTTTTTTTACTGAAACATTTTCTGTATGAGGAGAAATGGGGGGAAAATGTGATATATGCAATACACACACCAGATTGCATAACAATAATTAGTTTTGCTAAAAAGGCAGGCAATTTGTCTGTTCTCTCCACATACCAGAATACAACAGCATTTGGAGATATTCACTGTGGTACTTCACATTTAAATCCCCTCACATTCTGGCAGCTGTCATTAAAAAATAATATACAAAATAACAACAAAAACAAAGAACATTTTGTCCATAAACAGTAGGCAAAATGTTGTTGATCCAACCAATCAGTACAAGGAGAAGTCTCTCTATTTGCCCTTCAGATCAGTAATCTCCCCAGTAGGCATTAGCATTCAGGTGTACTAATCTACGCAGCACATGTGCATTTGTTTTGGGGGCATGGCTTTAGAAGGAATACTGATGGTAGGAGCTAGCTGTATTTGTTTGAATTTTGAATTTCAAAGTACATTCTTCAGCTATCCTCTGCCAAAAATCCCTGATTTGGGATTGTAACTTCATTGAATGATGCAGTTAACTTCGCTTAAGTTGAATTATAGTATTTAATGGTGTCTCACTAACTCTATGGTTATACTTTATAGAACTCAAACCCCTTATTACAGTATTACAGTAGTTATTAGGCCTTGTTAGAGTATTAATACCAGTCCCTATTCCTTTGTATTTAATACTCAGATGTATGCAGTGTTTCTTTGGGTAATACATTTTTCTAATATGTTCAAGAAAATATTTTCTCTTAAGTATGTTTTTGATTTATATTGCACATCATCCACAAGCTAAAATTTTGTCATACCCCTTAGTTCTAAACACTGACTTTCCACATTTTTAAATAACATCAGAGGAATTCTTGTTATATCTAAATATGTCACAAAGTATTCATGCAATTGTCTATATATTTATAGGAAACCTGTCCAAATAGTAAAGGCAGGTCAGGATTGTTATGTGGGTTTGGTGTGTGAAATGGTACAGGTTTAATTAGACACTACATATATTAATAAATGTAGAATGTTTTTAAGTTGATAAGTTGAATTATTGCAATGGTTTTTAAATATATCATATCAATTTATATTTCTGTATAAAGTGTAAGAAGACATTTAGCAATGTTTATATTTATGCTATCTACATACTACATATAGTTCTATTAAATTTTAATTCAATTCTATTTTTAGATTTATTCAGTTAAAGGAATTGGGAATTTCTTCAACCACTGGTTTTGTGTGTTTGTGTGTGTGTGTGTGTGTGTGTGTGTGTGTGTGTGCGTGTGTGTGTGTGCGCCCATTAGACACCTGTGGCTCTATGATGATGTGTTGGTCACTGAAAGGCAGACTGTCCTGATGAAGCTGCTTGCGTCTGTGCTGGAAGGTACGTGAGAGCACTGAGAGGTGGTCTCGGACAATGGGGTCAGCACCACACTCTGTTAAAAACTGTTCCATCTCATCCTCCTCCTCCTGCTGCAGCTCAGAAATGAGCCTAGATAGAAAATGAAATGGAGGGAGATAGAAAACAGAAGAAAGTGGGAGAGGGTCAGATTAAAATACAAAATCCTTGATATTTATGACTGCTTTTGTAAGGGAGAGCATCTCAGCCTCTTTAAGTGGAGCAGTATTCTGATAGATATGATTAAAATTTAACCAGACAATGTAAGATATTTTAGGATAAGCCAATCCACAAACCCAGGTTTAACCCTTAAATCCCAGGACATATTGGTGGGTCCAGACTTCCATTGTTTACACTTGTAACTACATGCCTTTCATATTCATTCCACTGTAGTTACTGAATAAACCAAAGCACATTTATTGAACACTTATTGAATAATATTCTTTATGAAGAACTGAATAATCTGGAGATTTCTTGCATTTATAACCCACACCATGCTCCTGTCAGCTTTGAGCTCACCTGGATACCCTAAAGACCTATCCAGATAAGATTACCCTCTTCAAACATAAACAGACAAAGGAATTATAACAGACTCACACTTCCTAAGAACTGCTGCTATAATCATAAAGACTGGCCTATGCTAATCTAACAATATGATCATACCAAACTTTATATATTCTTTCTAAACATTTAATATGTCTTGTCTTTTCTCTGTATGACTGTATAGTGTAGTGAACATAATCAACATAAGATGCTTTGTTGATTTGAATTATAATCTTGGAATTTAAGAAAACTCTGGAGTTTTGAGAATCTGCTTTAGTCAAACTAATTAGACCTTAGTCTATACTGTTCCTCCTCCTCCTCAGTGGCAAAACTCTTCCACTGGAAATGCACTATGGAGTCACTTCTGTTCAAGATAGCCACTGTGCGCTGGTTAGCCATGGTGATATAGGTCTTCTCCACCCACAGTGAGTTTTTATCCAGCCTCACGTTGATATCTGTGGAGGCTCCATACAAACTGACGTAAATGTCTTCTCCTATAAGAACAAAAATAGATTACTTTGGATTCTTATTCACCTCTTGAATTATCAGCACACTGAACTAAGCAAATATACACTGGAGTCACTGGAGTTTTACATGTATTGATTAGCATTAAGGTACTCAATGAGTTTGATAAATAACATTTGTACTCAGCAGACCTTGTTTAAGTAAAATTCTAAATAGTTCAAATGCTTTGAAGGGATAAAAGATTAAGCTGAAGACAAGTACAGTTTTTAAGTACGTTGGAATGAACACCAAGGTGGCACTGCTGGACTGCTAAGTTGGCACTTAATTATCTATTTAGACAAGTGCTCTCCAGGGGCATGCAGTCACATGACTCCACAGCAACCAACAACATAAAAAATGCTATACAAAACAAGGGCCCAAGTCAGGAGCAGAGTATGTAAATTATTCCAGTATTTTGACTGATTTTTGTTAATTTGGCTACATTCAAAGCAGTAGCTTCATGCTCAACCAGATATCCTGACCTAGAAAAAAATCACAGCCCAGCACACAAAGTGGAGATTATTCAAATAAAAAATAATAATAATAAAAAAAAACAGGGTATGGTTTTAGTTTGTACTGACATAGCAGGTCAAGGGATTCATCAGAAACGAGCACTAAAAATGTCTCCTTGAAGTCCCCCTAAAGAGCTAATATAGAGTACACAGTGTAATTGGTTTTGTTTTTATATTTTTACACAGTCAGGTAATCTGTATCCTTCAGCAGAAGTCAAGTGTTCTAGCACTCAATAGACTGACACTCAGAGGAACCTGTATAAAAAACTGCAAGCGATAGCTTCAACAGCACATAAGGAATATAAATGTACTGTACTGTAAACTGAATTCACTGTAAACTGAGAACCTCACAGTGATTCTAAACAGTATTTTTACACTGTCCAAATTCTTTTCCAACATACAGAAAAATTATGAGCTCTGCAGAAACAATACAGTGCACATTTTTGATGTTTCACAAATGATTGCATTTATATGAGTGTTGCATGCTTTCTGCATCTATTTTTC
>NC_071258.1:14645000-14740672 GCF_023375685.1 Ictalurus furcatus
GGCTACAAAATTGCACATGTATTGCATATACTGCACAACTTTGACAGCTTTATTCAAGATAAGGCTCCTTCATTTACTTTCTCATAATTATTTGAATGTCCAGATATTAGTTTCAGATTAAAAATACTAAAAACCTGCTTAGCTCTGTGAAGACTACTGTAATCTGTAGCTTCATATGCCATAATAACCTCTTGCCTAGGATGGACTGGCATCCCATCTAAGGTGTCCAGTCCAAGGTTCCCAATGTTCCAAGGATAGACTCAGGACCTACCATGACCCTGACCAGGACAAAGTGGTTACTGAAGATGAATGAACGAACAACAGCACAATAGACTCTACTATGGGGAATTGCCTTGGTGTCTATGGGCATGCTTTCAGAATTATTTTCATTCTAACCAAGTCACTATCCAACCAAGTCATATTCCAACCGAGTCAAAGTTAAATCTTATTAGTTTTGGTGTGCTCTTGCACTGTATGAAATAAAATAACATTATACACCCTGGCTCTTTCTGATAACATTGAGCCACAAACCATAAGTAATCAATATCAGCCCAGGATGTTTCCTGTTGGAAAGTGAGTAGTTTTGAATTGTCAGTGATTGGATTGCAACGTCTCGCTCTGGGAGTACTCACTGTGGTGTGGGACAATGCTACAATCAGTATTAATGTGCCGCCATGGAAAAGCAGATTAGTCACCTATACAACAGACTGCAGAAAGGCAGTTAATGGGAAGAGAGTGGGTGGTAGGAGAAACAGAGTGTCTCACAGGCCCCATCCTCTTGCATTGCAATGCAGAACTCTTTAAACAAGCTTGGACTTTAAGCCATAATAAAAGATGTTAAGCTCTATTTAACAATTGGTATTGATCATTCTCTGCAAACAGACAAGAAAGTGCTTCTGTATCAGGTCTCATTACAATTACTCCCTTTAACTAGACATTTATACGGAAATGTTTCTTTAAGTTTACTATGGTTGTGAGTTCCACTATGATATCTGGATACACAAAATTGATCAGTGAATTTGTTTAGCAAGCAGCAAAAGCAGCAGTAAATTTTTAGCACATCTTTGTGATTAACTGCCTTCCTACAAGGACTCCTTAAAACCAGGCTTCCTCTTCCCTTAATTTCAATGTGGTGTTATTAAATGTTCATACAGTCACCTGGAAATATATAAGCTTGCATAAAGCGTACCTTGTTCTCCTGTGGGGTGAATAGAACTGTAAAAGTGGATGCCATGCCCGGGGCCACTTTGTTGCATACATCTACTGGGCTCACCACTTTGAAATACAGGGAGTCATCTTCAACCACCTTCACCAGTCGAGGAATCTGCAAGAAGTAAGAGAACCCACATCAAGCCACGACCCTTAAATATGACCAAATGTGCATGTGTTATGTATATGCCATCTGAAATGTTACTAAATTTATATAATTCATATGGCATTTTCAGCTACAGTCCTTAAGACATGTACAGTTTACAGTTTTTCTTGTTCTAACAAGCCAGACCCATTAGTTGAACCAGATTAGCTGGAAGAGCAGAGGTTCTGATGTAGTGATTAGAAGGTTGTCATTTGACACCATATTTAGACCTTATGCTTGAACTGTCCAGTTATATTTTAAATTGTATTGGATGTATTTGCAATCTGCTAAATGTATAAATAGAATAGAAAATGGAATCACTCACTCGGCTGTGTTATTTTCACAAGTTTGCTGTCCTGTGTGCTTTTGGTAAGAAACCATTCAATGCACATTTATTGTGAAAATAAACGATTTCAGCATTCACATCGGTTTTGGGACTAGGCTATGAGTAATTTGAAAATTATTTTCACTCTGTACTGTATTGAAAACACATTATTTATGTTTTACTTTGTGAATTGAATTTATTTTTGAAAATATTCACTCATTTCAAATCTGATGACTGCAACACACTCCAAATAAGTTGGGGCAGTCGACTGTTTACCACTGTGTAACATCACCTTTTCTTTTAATAACACTTATTAAGTGTTTGGTCACTGAAGACACAAGTTGGCTAAGTTTAGCAAGTGGAATTTTCCGCCATTCATCCATTATGCATTTCTTCAGCTGTGCAACTGTACAGGGCCTTCATTGCCTTATTTTGCACTTCATAATGCACCACACATTCTCTATCAGAGACAGGTCAGGACTGCAGGCAGGTCATGCTAGCACCTGCACTCTCTGCTTACGCAACCATGCACTTGTAATCTGAGCAGAATGTGGTTTGGCGTTGTGCTGCTCTGGATGGCAGCATATGTTGCTCCAAAATGTGTACATATCTTTCTGCATTAATGGTGCCCTCACAGATGTGCAAGTTACCCATGCCATGGGCACTGACACACCCCCATACCATGACAGAGGCTGGCTTTTGGACCTGAAACTGATAACAGCTTGGATGATCAATTTCCTCTTTGGCCCGGAGAACACAATGGCTGTTTTGTCCAAAAACTATTTGAAATCTTGAGTCGTCGGACCACAAAACACGATTCCACTGTGCTACCGTCCATCTCAGATGAGACCGAGCCCAGAGAACTCAGCGGAGCTTCTGTACAGTGTTGATGTATGGCTTCTGCTTTGCATAGTAAAGCCTTAACTTTCATCTGTGGATGAGGTGGTGTATGGTGTTGATTAACAAAGTTTTACCAAAGTATTCCCGAGCCCATGTCAGGATATCCATTACAGACTCATGATGGATTTTAAGACAGTGGCGTCTGAGGGATCGGAGATCAAGCGCATTCAGAAGTGGTTTTCGGCCTTGCCCTTTACGCACCAAGATTTGACCGGATTCTTTGAATATTTTAATTATTTTGTGCACTGTAGAAAGTGAAATGCCCAAAATCCTACCGATTTGTCTTTGGGGAATGTTGTTTTCAAAGTGTTGGATTATTTGCTGATGCATCTGTTGGCAGATTGGCGAACCTTGACCTAGAAGGACTAGGCCTTAGTTGGAGGCTCCTTATATACTATGGTTAGATGATTACCTCACCTGTTTCACATCACCTTCTTATTTCAACTTGTCACATTGATATTAGTCCTAAATTGCCCCGTCCCAACTTTTTTTGAACATGTTGCATGCATCAATATCAAAATACATGTTTATATTCAAAAACTATGCAGTTGATTAGGTAAAACATCAAATACCTTGTCTTTATATGTTTTTTGTTAAAATACAAGTCAAAGTACATTTACAAATCACTCCTCTTTGTTTTTATTAGCATGTTCCATACTGTATCAACTTTTTTGGAATTGGGGTTGCACATGTATATGTGCAAATCAAAATACATTGGATTTTCAGCTGGGATAGTGGCTTTCAGTAGAACAATACATCTCACCTGCTAATAACTCTTTCCCTAGGTTTTAGAAGAAATGATGAATTCTAAATTCCTGGCACTTTAAATGCATGCTATGTTGTACATGTTAAACCTTTTTTAAAAAGATATATTAATAGTGCTTATTGTAGTGGACACACTAGGCATACACACAATAGTGTACAGTATATTTATATGCAGACACATAGAGAACTGAGCCCTTGCTAATGTTACCTTATCATTATTGCGTAACACCAGCGGCACTTCGTACATCTCAGAGGGCAGGTAGTTCTGGAACACAATCTCAGACGGGTAAGGCTGGAAAAAAGGCTGATCCACATCTACAGCAGAAAACTGGGAACAAAACAGAAATCCTCTCAGCACTGAAATTTGAATAACAAAGGGTCATTTTTCAAGACCTCCATTTCCCCATACCCTTCCTCTTGATATAACTTATTTGACATCAATTACATACTAAGTGAAGGGAAAAAAGGACTAGAAAGAAAGAGTGGTACTCAATGCTACAATGTATGCATGTAACCTGCAGATATTTGTCCTGCATAAATATTACATACAGTCAATATCCCATTCAAAACATCCAGTATAGTGTAAAGCTTTCTGTCCATGTTTTTTCCTTCTTTTTTTTTAATTTCAGATCAAACAAACAATCTCCAGTTTCATTTCTATTGATCATTTCTACTGAACATTTCTACTGAACATTTCTTCTGAACATTTCTAGTGAACATTTCTGCTGAAAATTTCTAGCTTTCTGTCCATTTTTAAGGTACATTTACAACCAAGTCTCACAACAGGAGACATTAGAATTGTTAAAACAGTTAGTTTACTAGTCAGGTTTCAGTAGTGTTTTACCTTGTGGTGTGTGGTCTCACTCATGTCTAAAAGCTCCAGAATGCAAGGCGGGTACATCTTATATGTGTTCGTTAATCTCTCCTCTGTGGTCTGAGACATTTCATGTGCATATACAGATGGAGACAGCTATAATGACATAAGCCACAGTTAGTTCCATTGAATACATTAATTCATGCTGGTATCATTTCAAACAGTACCTACTATAAGTGCATCAGGCCAAACATTAGCTGTGCAATCACATTAGTCAATAATACTGTGTAATGTTAATATATTCCAGGTATTCAAAGCACATGCAGGGTACATTGTTGGATTTCTGCATAGTGTACAGTACATATTAGTCTGCAACGCTAGAACTGAAATATTTGCTGCAACATTTAAACATTGTTTAATTCAGACATGAATGAATAATAAAATGGAAATATGGTTCACTTTTGGTTCAATTTTAAAAACAGTTAGTTATACAGTATGTGTTCCAAACATTAGGCCTCATTTATCAATCTTTTAATAAAGTTGTGTGTAAACGTTTGTGTGTGCCAAGCTAAACCAAAACTTTTCCACCAGATTTTAGAAAAGTTTCAGAAAGGTACTCGGTACTCGGGCACATATATTAATCACCTATAACATGCAAATCAGCTCAATTGCATGTAATGATGCCCACAAAAGTCCAAAAAGGTTCAGGTCTACAGACAGCTGGGAGCACAAAATAAACAATGACGGTAAAGACTATAAGAGAGAAGTGGAAATTATTTTGACTCACTGTGTCAATAAAAATATGTAATATAATATAATATAATATAATATAATATAATATTAAATATTTTATAGTAAGTGAGCACTAAATCTTCTGTCAGCTGAGGCATTTGTATACGTTTTACAGCTATGCGCAGATCGATGGGCCATCCTCCATTTATACAGTGACATTTCTTTTGTCATAATTGAATGATTAGTATTACTTGTCTTAATATATGGGTTTGTGTTGACTTGCTTTCTTGGTTGTTTGATATTATTCTTTAATTAATGCCAATAATATAAAATGTGTGGCTTCACACATTTTTCTCAATAGTACTCAGTCCCTGACCGAGTGAACTAGCAGTCGGATGTATTTTTGATAGAGACTCCAAAGCACATCTGCAAATCACTCTGGATAAGGATGTCTGCTAAATGCTGTAAATGTGATAAAAAATAAGCTATTGAAACTTGACAGTATATTCCATGTATAAAAGTGCAGTAATCCATACAAACTGTATGACTTGAAATCAGTCAAGTCGAGGCATGCATTAGTTAGTCTTCTTAGTCATACATTTACAGGCACTCAGGAGAAGGAATAGGATATGAATGTTTTATTATCACAATTTATGGGATTTTCATGAATACCAATTTTCTTGTAAACACTTGTGCCTTTCTACGCTTGTGTTCCAACTTTCAATATTTCAAAGGCAACAGAAAATAATCAAAGCTATACATTAATCTTAAACGCAAAAGAAAATAAAGTATTATCAACTGCAATGTGTGTATGTGCGTGGGTGCAAATGTATCTCTTTATGCAGAGACCAAACCCCTTTAATTAATAAAATAAAATAAATAACCTAAAAGAGTCAACTGATTTTATTTGGTAAGTGTTAAGATCAGATGTATGGGTGGCATTATTTAGCTGATGTCACTGGAGATACCCACATAGTTACTTACTCACCTTTCGGGCTTTGTCCTCCCGCTTAACCAGCTTAGGATTTCTCGGTGCTACTTTAGTCTTGACTCCTTCTGGCATCTTCAGAGGCAAGCTTTTCAAAGCTGAGTGGGAAACTTGAATTTTAGAGGGCAGCATCATGAAATCACCTGTTCTTGACCTGTTGTTGGCGATGCAGACAGATAGTTAACTAGAAACACTAAGAACACAAATAGAGACATTAGAGTGTAAAGAGTAACAAACTTGATAGCTATGATAAATTTAGCAGCTTACGTTTACCCATTTCTGTCAGCACCTTACTAGCTTGTTAATAATGCGTATATTTCCCAAACGAAAAGTTACACGGTTATTTTATTAAAAGAATGACAGAAAGAAAGAAAGAAAGAAAGAAAGAAAGAAAGAAAGAAAGAAAGAAAGAATATGCATATTTTAGAAGGTACTTACGAGGAAACCCGTAATCAACATGTACACATTTCTCACAGCACTCAAAGCTTGGTGGTTGCCATGACAGCAAGCCCGTCCACGTTCCAACAACGTGCGATCTGATTTGCTGAAGCTTACAGCGGCCTGCAGCGATTGGACAACAGGTTTAACTTGTGACAAAGGGCGAGGCGCGTGCAAAACCGCGTCCCTGTCTTAGCAACAGAGCAACACGACACACTTAGTGAGAGGAAGGGGTGGGGGTATTGCGCGCGCGTGCATGCGCTGCTGTAAATTCTCAAACATTTCCTCAAAACGTCCCGTTTGAATCGTAAAAATATATATGTTCCTGTTCATATCATAGGGTCATTTCCAAAGAGGGATAGACGCTTAATAATTTTGTATATGCAAAATCTAGTCCAGGGTTTTTTTGCGGCCAGGGATCCTTTAACTATATATATTTTAAAAAATAAAAAATAAAAAAAAATCCATGGACTCCCTCAGCATAGACTTCTTTTTATTAACATATTCTATTTAAATGGATTATTTAAACCGATAACTTTTTAAAATATTAGGCTTTATAATAAAACGTGTAGGCCTATTGTAATATTGTGTAAATATTGTAAATGTACAATATTTAGCATGTGTACAATGATAGGCCTATATTGGGCATTTATCATTCACACATTTTATTAAAATTGTCATTAGATTCAGTTGACATTATAGGCCTTTTGAGTTGCTGAGATTTGGAATAAACCCACTTAAGTTCATTTGTCCAGTAAAAGAATTTAATAATAAATATAACATTAATAACAGTGGGATGTGAGTAATAAAATAAATTTAAAAAATCAAGGACCCCTTCTCTACAGTATGCCTCATACTGTAGGCCCATGCCGGTCCCAAAAACCCTCTTTGAAAACCATGGTTCTAGACCATTGCACCAGCATAACTGATGACCCCTCTAACTCATCCCATGGACTCTTCATGCCTCCTGCCATCTGGCAGAAGGTACAGGAGCATCCATGCCATCACCAGCAGACTCTGCAATGGTTTCTTCCCTGAGACATTCAGATTACTCAACGCCCTGCTGCCTCACAACACTTATCTGGGCTAGTCAAACACCTAACCGAGTAGGACTCAACGCCACATGCACACCGCACTTTACAAAGCTGCATCAGACACTTTATGGAATGCTACACTTATTGCTTCTACAGATATACTTATTGATGCTACACTACCAAATAATTTGCAGCTTACAGCCCATGTTCTGTGTATTTATTATCCCGTGTATTTATTGTTCTGTTCTTTGTATTGTTTGTCCTGCACTCGCCTCACACTCTTGTGTATTTGCACGTTATGTAGTCTTGAGATTATGGTCCTGGAGAAACAGCATTTCATTCCAATGTATACAAGTTTTATAGAGGAATGACAATAAAAACCCACTAGACTTGACTTGACTTGACTAGACTGTAGCTGCTAATTTACTCAAGACGGTCCTTTGTTCACATGTACTTTTATTCATATTACACATACACTGCTACATTTAAGTAGTCAGTCTTACAATTCAGTTACTTTTGCATCCCCAGTACAGATCATGGTATTTAATATGTAATATGTTAAACAATATAATTTCTAAAAGTCTTATTAAAATAAGTAACACTTTTCAAATGTCAAACATTATGCAGTCTACCCCAATAAATAATTTTATAAATTTTACACTGTTTTTATTCATCAGACACTAGAGGTTTTCCTATGTCACTAGGGTGGTGCATTCTGTTTTTGTGATATATGAGGTATAATCATAAAAAAGTTTCAATCTTTTAAAATTGTTTAAAAGTTTTGCTTAAGTCCTCTCTAAACTATAGAGTTTTTTTCCTTATTGGGATTCATTTGTTCAATGTTTATAAGGGTTTTTTCACATGTCCCTCAAGTTACTGTCCACCCTGTTATATCTGTCTACACTACATGAAAAAATGTCAAATTTGTAAGGATATGGAAATAAACTCCCTTAACTTTAAGTTAATCAGATGTATAAGGATAAAAACAAATCCGGGTTATGCAAAGCAGTAAACAAACAAACAACCATGTAGCTCAAGTCAGCTGACATGTTCAGGAATCCGTGAAGTGAACTGAATATTATAGTTGAAATTCAGCTCGTTGTGAGGACTGCTGGCTGTCCTGCTGTGTCAGGGCCATTCATACCTTGCAATTCTAAGAAAAAGGCATTAGGTGTCTGCCTGGTCTTAGAGCACAGGGAGGGGGAAAAAATTGGCTGTATTGTAGGTCACAGCAAACTACATTGCTGCAAAAAAATACAGACTAAATAACCTTAAACAACCTAATATAAAAATTACCCAAACAGTGGTAATATATAATAACTGCATATTTAACTAGCTATTTTTGACAACGATTACACAAAATAATTTTGATTTTAATTATTTTTCTACAATACATTATTCTGAACACCTACACTATCATATGCTGATATAATGACTAAAGTTCAATGCAATTACTATCATTCAATTCAGTTACCTAGCAAATCAAGAAATATCAACCAAACAGCATTGCAGGATATATATATATAAAAAAGTTTATTTAAGGAGTTTGGTTCTTTTACAGTACAGGCACTAAAGAAACTGAATGCAAACAAGTGTCCAATTAAAAACAGTTACAATAGTAAACCAAATTTGAAAGGAAAAAAAAGCAATAAAAATAAAAGATTTCTTAACACTAGGTGTTTTTATGGGTGCATAGCAAACAGTCAATATGAAAACTATATTCAAGAATAAAATAGTCCTTAATCTCAACCATTGTACAACGTGGTATTACTACTGATATCTTCTCTTTTGTCTGATTTAATGGCACAGGTACTAAGAGGTACTTAGTACAGATCTGCTTGCAATATGTTCCACAGGTAGGAACACTGCTGCAGGAGGTATTGAACTTAAATTAAATACCTCCACAGGTCTCCCAAAGAAATGTCTGATTGGATGAGGGTGCAACCAAAAGTACAGGCCTGAGATTTTACATTTGTTACAAGAAACTTTTTCATGGTCCCAGAATGCAGATCTGCATTTGGATCTCGGACTGGTTCCTCAAAGCTGGACTCACTAAAACACCACTGAGCAGAAACACAGGCAGACCTTTCAGCCCTGCAACTACTAACATAAAAAGTTACTCCAAGATGCCTTACTTTAGTGCACATCCTGGCCAAACAGCCCACTTGGGTGAGAAAACAGTTAGGATATATTTTATAGCACATTGACAACAGTATATCTCTTTAAGAAACACCTAGCACAATGTCCTGGAATGGAGCAATGGCTCAATTATGTTTAAATTGTCCAAAAAATGAGATTTAGGCATAATATTTTATACACATCATGTCAGTAGTACCGTTACATGACAAGCATCCTACATCTTTGCTTGCCAAGATGTTGACAAATTCAGCACTATAATCACAAGCCATTGGCATATAAAGCTGCTGGTTCTGCTGAAAATGCCTCATTACTTGAACTTCAATGTTTCTTTTCTGGTTATGATACTACCCTAACATTTCATTGAATCTCTCAAAAGAATAGCACCAAAATTAATAGACAAGTCCATACTCTAAGCTATAGGAGCTTCACAAGTACTGCCCAGAGCTATTTCCAGTTGTCTGCTCTGCATCCTTGTTTTCATCTGCTGTTAATCCCAAATGTTCAAGGTGCTGCTCCTCGATAAAGTCTCACTCATGGTCATAATCACTGTCTCTCTGTTTCACTGGACTCGAGGAAAAACATGAGCTCTTCGTAGTCATCATCTTCAAAATAATAAGAAAAACATTTTAGCAATCACAGACTCTGTTAAAGCTGTGGCAAATAAACCAAGGTAAAAAAAGAGAAGAGTAATTTTAGGAATTTGACTGATGTCTCTGATTTAGTGTTTTACTTTTCAAAATGCTATCAGCCTTTTCAGTGGTTGTCAGTGGTTAAGTTACTGTTACTGTATGTTTTGCAGTTGCTGGAGTCCAGGTCTAAGGTCCTGCAGACAGACTTGGAAAAGAGAACTGTGGGAGACAGCGACTGTGGGCATGATGTCTGATGAAGAAGATGGTGTTGCTCATCGGAGGCCGGTTAAACCACCAGCATGGAGAAGCCCACAAAAAGTCAGCTCTGTGCCAGGAGCTACAGAAAACCCTGGATGCCGACCAACGCTTTGCTGGCACACAACACTTTCATGTGATGACAAGTGAGAGAGGGTCAGAGGGGAGTTCATTTATTGAATTCTAATTGCACCTCCTAATATTGCTTTAGATTTTTCTGATAATTAATACTTTTTAAAAAACTTTTTTGTAGTATTATATTTTATATAAATATATATTTTTATTTTATATATAATATATATATATATTTTACAAAGTCCTAACTGGATGGACATGTACATAACAGGGTGAATATTCTATATAACTTGAGATTTAAACTCACCAGCCACATTAGTATGTCTTAGGAACAACATACTAATACTAATACTTTAATACAACTGTTTCTCTCAGAACAGCTTTAATCCTTTGTGGTAGGGATTCCACAAGGTGTTGGAAACACTCCTTTGAGATTCTGGTCTATGTTGACATGATTGCATGACATAATTGCTGCAGATTTGTCAGCTGCACATTCATGTTGTGAATATGCTATTCTAGCACAACCCAAAGGTGCTCTATTGCATTCAGATCTAGTGACTAGGAATGCCACTGAAGTACACTGAACTCACTGTCATGTTCCTGGAACCAGTTTGTTAAATGATGTTTTGGTCCAGGCATTAATGTAAATTACACTAAACTATACAACTGAGTTTGAACAAAAATAATTAGTATATGGCCTATTATTTAAAGGCAGTGTAACAATATGCAGCCAGTAGACTGTTCCTGGTAAACAGCTGTAGTTATTTTTTATAGTACTATTATATGGTGCTATTCTAGGGTTGTGAGTAGAAGTGTTTAGTCTTTACCTTTAGAAAGCAAGCAATAAAATGCAGAATGTACTTTTTATCCAAAAACATTTTGGCTAAAGAAGTGGGGAATGAATGATACATCAGTAAAGCATTGCCAGTAGTGAATGCAAAAGTATTCCATATTCAGGGTTATTATGATATGATTCACTATTCAGATGTGATATTTTCCATGAAAAACTTAAGCTTTTTGTTAATATTCATAGTTCAAACTGAGGGCAAACTGAAAAGTTTGGCACCCTGTCCAGGGTGTACCCCGCCTTGTGCCGATGCTCCCTGGGATAGGCTCCAGGTTCCCTGTGACCCTGAAAAGGAGTAATCGGTAGAAGACGAATGAATGGATGGTTCCGAGTTATCCACTTTAGATACCCAACCCTGGTCCTGAAAAAACGCTTCTCCTGCACATTCTAGTGTTTTCCCTCTTCTAACAACTCCTTCAACTAATCAGCTAATTAACAGTCCTTGCCGAGTTTAAGTGTGTGTGTGTGAGAGAGAGAGAGAGAGAGAGAGAGAGAGAGAGAGAGTTCATGAAAAACACTAAAATGAACGATGGTGAAATAAGTATAATGTATAGGCTAATATTCCGCTGCTTTCTCTGAAGTAGGAGACCGGCTGTGGAGCAAATACGATGTTAATTTAGTCGCAAAAGCTGTAGAATTTACACTGGGGCTGTGTTCTCAGTCAGCACCCTAATTAAACCTCAACCTGTGCGCTCCACCCTCGCAACTCATCCCTGAAAATGATGTGCACTTAAAGCAGCTCGCTGATAAACAGGAAGCCACTTACGTCTAGGATGACTGAAATGCCTTTGCGCGGCTCCGGAGCGAAGAATTGCTCTTACGCCACGGCCGCTTCCTCCTTGCCGTACTCGCGCGTCGAGATGCTCTTGTTGTCGCTCATCCTGGTGACGATCCAGCGCACAAGCCCGTCTATGGCGCCGGGCTGTGAGCCGTTCCCGGGCTGCGCGGCCGTTGCGATCTCACTGTTCTGCACGGGGACTCTTGTCTGCTCGCCGCTGTCCTGCGCTCGCAGCTTGGCTTGGTCCTTGTGGAGCAGCTTCTGGACGCCGTCCCTGCAGTAACGCGCCGCTTGCTCGCACATCCTCTTTGCCGCGCTGCGTTCATGCTGCGCGCTATGGGGGCGATGCCCTCCCCCCGCTCTGACATCAGAGCTCACGACGCGCGTGCGCGCGCGCACATACATACACACACACACACACACACACACACAAAACTGAAAACGTACAGCTGCTGCTTAGTGGGTAGTGGGTCAGAGCATAATTGTACTAAAATTTCATCTTCCCTTTTCTAATGGAGGTCTCTCTTTGCTCTCTGTAGGCTATCTTATTGCAGCAGTAATTATGTGTTAAGTCTATGAACAGTTTTTTATTTTATTTTTTTTTTTTCTGAGCATGGGTCTGGTCAATTTGGCTGTCCTATCTCTTGAATCAAATAACTAAATATATATCCAGTGAAAGCTTGGGGTGTAATTTACAAACTCAATAGAATGTAGTTTTATTATATTAATTCCTTTCATTAAACCAAAAAAATCTCGAGCATTTTACTTGAGATATGAAAAATGAAAATTACCTCATATCTAAACTGTCAACTATAAAGAAGGCAAGCAAATTCTCACCCAGATTTTAAACATTTTTAAAAAACAAAAAAAAGAGAAAAAAGAGGGAAAAAAGAGCAAATGGCTATACAGAAAAAAAGAGCAAATGGCTATACAAAAGGACAGAGCTGTCACCTTTGTCTGTAGCAAATTGAGGTGAGTGATTTAATTTTAATTAAATTAAGTAATTTTTTAAAGTAAAATTTATTATGAATGTAAACAAATGTTGTCACTATAAATTAATGAGCCTATATTCTCAATCCTTCTAAAATGTGTTTTTTTGTTGTTGTTGTTTTTGTTTTTTGTAATAAGTGTATGCAGTGGCATACGGAGGTGATAATTATATTATTGCAGGGGGTGCTGTAAAACACATTTCCACCATTTTTGAAGCCCCTCCTGATAATTTTGAGCTGGTTTGATGAGGCAAATTAAAAATTAATTGTCTACAGTCTGTGATTATCCTACAATAAGATAAAAATACTAAGGTATATATATATATATATATATATATATATATATATATATATATATATATATATATATATATATATATATATATGTGTGTGTGTGTGTGTGTGTGTGTGTGTATTTGCTTAAAGATGTATTTAAGTGGCTAAGTGTAAGTTTTAGTAAAAGTGTACTTGCCAAACAACTGCCAGTGTACTGTCTTTAAAATTTATCTCTGAACCATGTACTAAGGTCTTTGTTGGACACAATGCATAACCATGCAAGACCATTTTCAACATTTTTGGCAAGCAGTTTGAGACAGGGATCAAAAATGTACATGTCTTGGAGGTATGAAAATGTCCTCAGAAAGGACAAGCGTTCACTGAGAATGCTGATACTGTAGGAGCCATCGGGAATGTCAATCTAAAAGCAGCAGCTACAAGAGTCCTGAAAAAAGTGACTCAGTTCATTGTAACCCTTGAAGCATAGCTTCTTTAATATGCCAGGGTTGTTGAAAGGTGTTACTTATAACAACTGGCTCTTTTCATAAAAGTTGGAAGTACATAAACACAAGGTAAAATAATTTGCTCTAGCCCTTGCAGCCAGTTGTTTACCACAGAAACACAATTATTATCATCAGCTGCATTTGCAATGGAAAGGATGCAGAGACTATTGTAGAGACTGGCATACACTAAGCAACAAAGTTGATTAAAGGATATTATTTATCTGTGGAATAATTCACCCACAGCTATCCGAGTAAGGTAACATTTTCTGACATTAGCATTGATGATGAGTATATACATCTGCAGTCACAAATGACATGTGTGTATGTGTTCTTTCACACTTACAACACTTCTGTTCATTTCCATTTCCCATATAAAAAATGTTAGCTATTTATTTAGCTATTAGTTAGTAATTTCAGCTGTTGTTGATAGCTCAAAAAGTTATTATCACAGCTAACATTAGCTAACTGTATTTCTAGTTAATTCAGAGCTGAATGATGAATATTTTTGTTTGTTCAGTGTCAAGTACTCGACAGCAAGGTGGGAGTTAACACTAAATGCTGCAAGTTGATGCGGAACGAAGAGCCACACAAACTTGGCTTGAGGGTGTCTCAGATAAGCTTTGTTCGGATAGAGAAGTTGTACTCACTGCAGTTGCAGTTTATTTGCCCTCTAAACTCTACATGAGCTGATATTTTAAGCTTTGTGCTACCTTTGATGTAATGAAATGCTTCTGACTTCATCTCTCCTGATTGCTTTAACCTTTTGTTTGCTCTGCTCTTCATCTTCATCAAGAAAGCAATGGAGGCTGTTTTTGTTTAGAATTGTACCTCAAAGGACACTGCAAAAGCTCTTACTCTTTGAATGTAGAAGAAGCAAAGTTACCCTGTGAAGGCTACTTATGACAAAAAGGCCAAAGAAGTGTGAAAAGGGCCATTGAGGAACTTTAAAACATGTAAATTGGAACAATAATCAGTGTTTTGAGAACCTGGTCATGACAACATAGACGTCTGTGTCGCAAATCACAAATCTGCCACATATGAGCCAATGAATGCCACTTACTTCATGGGTGAAACGTCAATATTAAAAAAAAGGTTCAAAACAACTTTTGAGCTAGCTAGCCTGCTTTGTTTGATAACTATTAAAATGAAACCATGCTGAGATTAATTACTGTGAAAAAAGTGGAGACCCAAGGGAGATGTGGAAAGCTGTCACCATCTCCAGCAATGCAAGTAACAGCACCAGGGTGGAAAGAAGTGCCACGAAGATGGGGTAAAGAGGGGAGTGAATCATTTGAAGGGCCCAGAGCTAGACAAGGGCCCTGAAACTTGGGTTTTAACACACTGTAGAGACATTTGGAGTGGAGTGGGGTAGACTACTCAGTGTAAATTTAAGACTGTAAACAGTATCCAGCAAAGCACAAAACCTTGGTGTAGTTTTGGACAACCAATCAGCATTTCTCTCCACTGAGGCCACTCAGGTGCATGTTCAGTGCCTTGTCATCTTAAAATTGGACTACTGCAACTCACTCCTGGCAGATCTTTTCATGAATACATGCATGGCCCTGCAACTCATCCAGAATAATCCCCTTTATATATTGTCTTGGCTCCTTGAAACTGTCTGTATCAGATTTAAAACACCGATGTTTGCTTGCAATGCCAAATGGACCAACCTCCACCAACATGGACATTTATTAAACCTTATTTTGAACTTTCCCTGGCTGTCTGAACAGCTCAGTCACTGATTATTTTCAAAAGAAGATTAAAGACCAATTTCTTCACTAAGCACTTAAATGGTAAATATGAGCAAAGAAGGCTGGGAAAAAATTGTCTTTATTGTTTAACCTTTTGATCTTTTGTTAAAAAGATACTTATGCTCATTTTCACCATCAGGGCAATAATTAAGAAGTTCCAGTTAACTGGAAATATTATGAATCAACCTGGAATTGGATGTGTGTCTATATTGTCTCAATGCACTGTGAAGAGGATGGTTCAAATGGTCCAAAAATCTACAAGGATCTCAGCTGGAGAATTGCAGCAGTTAGTTGTGTCTTGGGGTCAGAAAGTCTCCAAAAACTACAATCCGAAATCACATACATCACCACAAGTTGTTTGGGTCTCAAGAAAAAAAGCCTCTACTCTCATCCAAAAACATACTCAAGCATCTTCAGTTTGCCAGACACTACTGGGACTTCAAATGGGATCGGGTTCTATGGTCACACAGAGAGGTAGCCATATGGTCATGCCCACAGTTAAATATGGTGGTGGCTCTTTAATGTTTTGGGGCTATTTTTCTGCAAGAGGACCTGGACATTTTGTTAGGATACATGGCATCATGGACTTTATCAACAGATATTAAATGAAAACCTGAATGCTTCTGTCAGAAAGCTTAAAATGGGCCGTGGTTGGATCTTCCAGAAGGACAATGATCCAAAACATACATCAAAATCAACACAAAAATGGTTTACGGACCACAAAAACAAGGTTCTGCCATGGCCGTCACAGTTCCCTGACTTGAAATCCATAGAATACCTGTGGGGTGAACTGAAGAGGAGAGTCCACCAGCATGGACCTCAAAATCTGGAAGGATCTGGAGAGATTCTACATGGAGGAATGGTCTCAGATCCCTTGCCATGTATTCTCCAACCTCATCAGGCATTATAGGAGAAGACTCAGAGCTGTTATCTTGGCAAAGGGAGGAAGAACAAAATATTGACTAAAAGGGTGCCAATAATTGTTGCACACCTACATTTTAACAAAGCTTTTTTTTTTTTTTTTTTAAAAAAACAAAACCCTGTGTTTTGTTTGCAGTTGTTTGACATGGATGAGAGCCAAGTATTTTTGGGAATTTTTTTTTGATCAAAAGGTTAAACAATAAAGACAATTTTTTACAGCCTTCTTTGCTCATATTTACCAAGGGTGCCAATATTAGTGGAGGGCACTGTATATATTAATGTAAACCTCAGCCCTACCCCCTCAATCCAGGGTCCCAATGGTCTGAAGACCAAGAGAGTCATGAAAAACTTATTTTCCTGTTGATATTTCTTTATGTTTTGGGTTGTGTTGCAGGATACAAACACATTTCAATGTACAAACAATTCAATAACTCATAAATGCACAAAATATTTGTAACCCTGTAGAAAATACATGGTTAAGTTTCCTTTTGTTTTGTATGAATTTAAATACACAGACATTGTATTTTTGGAATTCTGTATTTCCATGTTAAATAATTGTATGTACAAATGCATGTGAAAAAGATTGCTACTTTGTTCTACGAAAATGATAGAAAATATGAAAGATCTAAAATTATTTGTTTCTAGGTTAAAATGTTAGCCAATCAATGGGAAAAGTGAGAGGTCAGGGGAGGAGGCAAATCCTGCGTAAGGAAAAGTCACGCTCTTTTTCGGCTGCAGGTGAGGCACCGGGAAGATAACACTGGAGAACTGTAAAGTGATTAATGCTACTTTTCGTGCTTAAGTAACACTTAATGGTTGTCAGACCGATAACCTATTCACTACTTTGCATGCGGAAGAAGTCGGTATCCCATAGAGACCTTTTCAAAACGAATTTGTCGGAATAGCTCAGCTAATAGTATTGCCTGAAAAGTTAGCAACACGGTAGCTGGGACTGTGTTATGCTAACTGGCTTCGACAGCCAATGAGTTGCCTCTGAGGAACAAGACTGCAAGACTAACCGGAGGAAGACAGCTTGTTGTTTGAACGGATATGCGAACTACAGAGTCGCGTGAGCAGGGCTGCAGTGACGGTGCATGGACCGTCTCTGGGCACGGACATCTCCATCAACCTCGTGAGTGAATTTGTTTGGTTTTGTTGCACGATTCGCATGAAGCGGCCAATACAGTTCTAAGGCCTCAACGTCCCAAAGCTACGATTCAGGCCTGCATCAGGAACAGTGGTGTGTGTGGGGTTTATAGAAATTCTGGTGTGCCGGCTTAGGTAGGCTATTGTTTTGGGCCCATAGGTTAAAGGGTATAACTGAAAACTGCTTGTTTTATGCATGTACATGGGGTTATATGTAACCTGTTGATTTGGTAATGGTATTGATTTAAAAACCTCAGAAAAAGGTATAACATTGAGTTAAAGTTTTGAATACGTTTTATTTCTAAGTTGATATACATGCAAAGAATTGTGTTTTAATACATATACCTAAACTTTACCTGGTTGTTGGGAATTCATTATTGCTATACGGGGTGTGGAGGGTTGATGTGTCAGATTTCACATTTAATATAGAATAGAGTGTATGCATTAGAAAAGGTGTTTGACTACACTTAGTATTACCTCAGTTAACAAGCTTACACATAAGTATACCATTTAAAAAACATTAATCTAGTTAGTGACAGTTTATGACATTAAAACACATACAAGGGGAATTGCAACCATAGACATTGAAGTTGAATAGGGTAAGAGAACCCAGGGCGTCTTTTGCCGCACTAATTATATTGGCAAAAGTCCGCTACATATTGATAGTTTAAATGTATGGATTTGTATTTAAGATACATAAATTTGCTTGAATAAAAACAAAATGTACATTGATTTGATAGTTTATTAAGTAAGACTGTATGTTTGAGAGAAATAAATTGTCTGCAAATACCTGCTAGTTATTCTGATGACAGTCTCAAATACTATATCCACACTTGTTCCATTAAACTGCATCACAGTGTGGTACGGCAACTGCTCAGTTGCCAACAAGAAGGCCCTCCAGCGAGTGGTAACAACTGCTAAATGCATTATCCAGCTCCCAACAATTACAGAATCCACAATAAATGTTGCCTGTGGAGGGTGAGAGGCATCATCAAGGGCTCCTCTCATCCCAGTCATGGACTGTTTATTCTTGTCCCCGCAGAGAAGTTCTACAAGAGCCTACACTGTCACACCTGCAGGCTTAGGAATAGCTTCCTTCCCTCTGCTGTCACACTTCTGAACCCACCCAAATCCCCTGTCCCCCCCCCCCCCCCCCCCCAAAAAAAACAAAAACCTTCTGTGCACTATTCACACAAGGACTACTTAGACTATTCTGCACAATGGCTATATATACTATTTTGCACAAGAACTATTTATGCTATTTGCACAAGGATCATTTATTCATTTTGCACTTTCTGCATGACTGTTACAGTTTAAAACTGCTACTGATGTCCATAATCATGTACCTTACATCTACTGTAAATACTTTATTTAAATTGTCATTTATTGCTATTTGGATTTCTGGCCAGAGACTAACTGTATTTCATTGTCTCTGTATGTGTACACTGACAATAAAGTTGAATCTCATCTCATCATTAATTCTAGACTCTGTTTACTACAATTTTAAGTCCTCTGTACACAAAACTATTCTCAGGTAATACTAAATTGTTTTTTGTGTACTAAATTGTTTTTTGTGTACTAAATTGTTTTTTGTGTACTAAATTGTACTAAATTGTTTTTTGTGTGTAAATTGTAACTATTAATAAGTCACATTACTCTTTCTTTCTTTCTTTCTTAGATGTATGAGATTAATAGATGGCAGTTAAAATTTGCTTTCAAGTTAATTTCAAGCACTGAACTAGATCATTTGTGGCTTAAAATCCTCTCAAACATCAGCAGCATTATAACCTTTGTACCTGCATTTTCACTCTTTCACACTAATTTGAATTTTTGAATTTGTCACCATTATTTTGTTAAATGAGTGACAAAATTGTTCATTTTTGATACGGTCAGATTGCTATGTTGTACAGAAATATAGTATGTTAAGTGTGACTGTTATGAAACAAATTCATGAATTTAAATACTCACACAATGCTTTCCCTTATTGTAAATACCTGATGCCCAATTATCTCAAGCCATCATGACATCCATTTTGCCCTGCTCTATTGGTGTACTTTTAAATTCCGAAGCAGACTGCCGCAAATTAAATCATACCCGTAAGGTTGGAATAACTAAACTTAACTCTTTTACAGCAAATGCTGTAGAGCTCATCAAAAGAAGAAAATGTTTTTGGTGCCAAACATTCTATTTACATTCATCATTTGTATTCAGTGGTTTAACCATTTTTTTGTTTAACCAATTCGAAGAATAGCACAGAAAATGTTGTGATCCCTTCAACAAACACAAAAAACCTGTAAGAGCTGGACCATGTGTTTTGTTTCAGTTGAACTGTCTGATCTCTTGGTGAAAAACAAATGCAGAAGTGAACCCTGGAATGGCTGTCCAATATGTCACTCTGAGGCTGGCAATAAACCCAAGGAATCCAGTACTGAGGTGGAACAAAGTAGAGACTTTGAAATAGAGACAGAGAATATGTCTCTATAGAAGGCATCAACAAGCTTTACATCCATCACATGGCCCCTCAACCTCATTCAAGTGGCCTTTAGAGGGTTGACATTTGCTGGGTGCCTTTCACACACCGCTTGAATGGGCTTCTAGCACCAGATACAGGAAGCTGTGGGCATCATTAAAACATCAACAGCAAAGTTCTTCAACAGCAAGCAGACCTAAATAGGCTTGAATCAGTGAGCTTTCACTTGCTGCTCTGAGCTAAAGTCTCTCTAGTACTTAATAACAACATGACATGTAGCCCTCCAGTGGTTGATTTCCTGACCAGGAACTGAACCCAGGCTATGGCAGTGAGAGTGGTGCACTTTAGCCACTAGACCACCAGGGAACCAGTACAGGGAATTTTCTATAATTTTTCAAAATACTGAGTAGTAAAATTTATGATTTTCTTAAATTTGAAACATTATAATTAAAAGTAGCTAGGATATATTATAACTTACAAATACCTTAATTTAAACTTAAAAATAAAGTCTTTAAAATATTGTTATTCAACAAAGAAACACATAAAATTGTAAATATAGTAAAGTTTCCTGTAAGGAGAACATTTATCTATGGAAGGAGATTTAACAGCCAGTGGTAAAGCTGTCTTTTAAGCTTTCTGCTATGGGAAAGTCTTTTGGGGCGAGGACTTGTTCTTTGAAATTTGTTAGTAACATGACAAGCTGCATTTCTTATTTTATTTTATTAACTTCAGGAGAGGGAGAACTAGTAGGAACTAACCTGTGGTATACATGGAATAAAACTGTTCCTATGGCCAATTAAATAACAGGACCTTTTAGCAGGAATACCTTAATCACCTGTGTCAAAGAGAAGTACTGGGGCGTTTTAACCATCAGTGGAATATTGCTTATGTCTTGTTTGTGTGTGTGTGGTGGTGGTGTTTTTTTTTCTTTTTTGCTAAGTCACATGCTCATACAAAACACAGTTGGGTGTTATAGGAAAAAAAAAATCAACAATATGGTGGTGTTATGCCTGACGTGTTGGGTTATTTTCCCATCTTCCTTCTTTAATTCCTTTATTGAAGAGCTGGTTCCCCTTATAAAAATGGCATGCTACATTTTATCATATATAAAGCATGTTCTCCCACACACAGTTTGTGGTCCAATAGTGAGGCATTCAAGAGGAAAATATGGCTCTTTCATGCACTCTGATTGGAAGCAAACCATTCCCTTCTTTCCTCCAGAAATTGGGCTTGGCTAATTTTAATAAGCAGTAATCTCTTATCTTTGCCCCCACTGTTGTGGTTCAGTGGTGCACCAATAGAGAAGAGAAAGCCCTTAACTTGAGTGGTTCCTAGATATTAATGCTATAGGCTCATCAGCCCCTTGCTGTAGCTCTGTCATACCTGTGCTCACTAAAAGATGGATGGGTTGACATTCAGTTCCAATGGAGCTGCTGTCCGACAGCGCTTTCACCAAAAGTGCCACTTCATGGAAATGGCTAATGAGCACAGACAGGCACATGTAGAGCCATCAAATGCAGCCCGGGCAATCAGCATTAGATCAGTGAAGAGTCTCAGACCTTTGAGTCCATTTAACCAACAAGAACTGATAATTAGTACTTACAAACATATGTATATCAGGTATGACAGAATGATCAGGCTATCATATGCAGCTCAGTGTTATCATATTGCTAATTGACCTGCTGGGGCTCAACAGAATGTTTGAAAAAGGGGGTGCATTGAACAAATTGAAAAATTGAGAGCCAATTTAAACTGTGCCCCTATGAGGACTGCTGCTTAATGTCATGCTGCCCTTGCTTTAGCTCTCCTCGCCCACTCTCTCATTAAAGTACTCCCACACTCTATGGAGTGTCTTGCCAGACTGTTAAAACCATTCAAATATTGAATAAACTGCAGACACGTCTTTAGGTCAGTGTTCAAATTCATATTGCAGATACAGTAAAAGCAAATAATTTATGCAGAAAGACACACAAATCATATACAAGAGACTTCTACAGTTACTTTTGAAACTTGTAAATGAAATGTAATTATGCTTATATTACTATAGGTAAAATTTTTATTTGGTTTTGTCTGGGTTTGAAACAACTGTACAAGGCGAAAAGTGACCACTGCTAAAATGTTTATTTAATTGAAAACTACAGTTGGATGTGATTTTTAAGATAAACACACAAGATTTGTTCTTTGGACCTTGGCAGCACTTTATGACATCTTCTCTCTCTGAGGCTTCTCTGGGGAGATGCCTTTCAGATAATATACCCAGGAGAGACCTGTGTCATGGCTCTCTATGTGTGGACTTGAGATGATAAGTTTTCCAGTGCAGGGGGTCTTGGAGCCTTGCTGTGGGCTCACAAAGCTCACAATGATTTGGTGAGTCTTCTTTGAGCGAATGGTGTCCATGCCCTTGAAGGTGAAGGCTGGGTTGTCCACTTGGCAAGAAAAGGCTGTGGTCTCCCTGAAGACATTCTTGAAGGGGATGAAGATGTTGGAACCAGCACGGATGGCAAAGGGGCCCTGGGCTTTGGGAGGTGTGCATGTTCCATACAGAGGGAACACATAATCCCCTCCAGTGCTGGATGATAGTGTCAATAGGCCCCGCACCTCTCCTAACTGACAGGGCTCAAAATAGACCTCCACACTGACATCTGTGCCTGCTTGGGAGCTCGGAGCCACCATCATTAAATTCTTTTCCACAATGAAGTCCGGACTGTCTGTCTGAAGTTTAGAAGGATTAACAGGTGTATATGTGAGTGGCAGGAACTAAAGTAATCATTTTTGTCCCATATTTACATACCAGACATTTCTGAAAAAAGGGAATTTATTCACATTTATATTTCATTTTTCTAACCTAAAATGAGCAAAATATAATCTCTGCAATCTGAACATTATTTTTCAAAATTCAAGCCAAGCACTAATGTTTTGTTGGAAAACCCTTTTAGTATATTTTTGGTGAAATATGGGTCAAATTCTGTCATTTTGGCCCAAACAAAACAGGTTAAGATAAACTTAATCCTGTGGTATATTGTACTCAAAGAGTGACTTGCAAAAGAAAGAGTGAAACTGGAACATACAATCTAATCTAATGGAAATTTCAACAAAGCTGTACCTTGCAGGTGTACTCAGCCTTGACACGGGAATAGCTGGTGAATTTGGCAGTGAGGTACTGACCACTGCCCAGTGGTGCTCTGAAGTAAAGGGGTTTCTCAGGAGGAGCAGGAAGCGCACAGAGCAAAAGCTCATAGTTGAAATAACCCAGTTCGTTGCTATGCAGCATGAGCCGTGCTGTAGTTTCACCTGAACGCAGAGGCTGGTACTCAAACCTCAAGGTTTCCTGTTCGAGAGAGAGAGAGACAGACAGAGAGAGAGAGAGAGAGCGCATTAACAGAAGTCCTTTGAAAATGGCAACTTCAAAAACTTCACAAGAGGCAGCAAATGAATTCTATATGTCTTTACTCACTGGTCAATTATGTTAAGTGAGAAGACAATCACCAGCAACATTTACAACTTTGGTGAAGAAAAAAACTAAAACAAGTGATACCATAGAGAGCGCAGGCATTGAGAACTGAGGTTGCATGTTGACATCTGTATTGCGGCACTCAGTTGTTAACAACAGGTTGGTGGGTAAAGGATTTTCCAAGTTCACACAGTCTGAAGTAAACTGCCTAACCACTGTAACCATCTCAATTGTCCTGATCACTCCTGGAGGTGTAGCCTTGAAGTTGAGATAGTAGAACTGGTATTCCCCCCTGGCCTCATTTTTAAAGGTTAGCTGTGGAATTAAGAGGTATGTCTGTAGGTATGGAATTGTTAACATATTTAAGGAAGTTTAAAACATAAAAGAAACCAGTTAGGTTGAGGTTTAATTAGGGTGCTGACTGAGAACACAGCCCCAGTGTAAATTCTACAGCTTTTGCGACTAAATTAACATCGTATTTGCTCCACAGCCGTTGTATTGATTTGTGTATTCCTAAGAAGTTGGTGGAATTAGTATAGACTGTAGAGGGGTTTGGCACTACTTTGGCGTTGCATTGGCACTCCTTGTAGCTGAAGAAGGAGATTTTGTAGTTCCGTTTAGTCAACGCCAAAACATCTACATAATCGAGCCCCTTCAGTGAGATCGTGCTGTCAGGACGTTCGGGTTTAATCATGTCCACTATAGCATGGAATCTGCGGAGCAGGAGTTAGACCTGTATTATTTATTATTATTATTATTATTTGTTGCTGAATACAATAAGTCTGTGTATGTGTGTAGTACCTTTGAGATTTGGACAACCAGTTATGAACAGGGACAATCTCTGTGTAGGATGTCTTGCAAGGTACTTCATCGCTGATTGTGCTTACAGCTTTAGGTGGCTCTGCTGTGCCCTGTAGGGTGTACAGCATGCCCGAACCACTGGGGAAAGAGAAAAACATGGATCCCTAGATCAAACATAAAAGCACATTCACACTCAGCATTTTACATTCAGCTCCATGAAAATGGAGGTCGTTGTTAAAGGAGAATGTGCTATATTTTGGATAGTTTCTCATGTACTCTTCAGTCTGTACAAGTAAAACTAACTGATATCCTAATTAGATAACATCACAAACTGTCTGAAGTAGAGTTCAAAGACAATTCAGAGAGAACAGATATTAAAAGACATAGCTGGTAATTCCCTTTCAGAATTAAACTGTATGTTCCTTAAGAGAAGTGGTTAAAAATGTTAATTAAACTGTCAAACAGGGATTCCCGGCTTGTCCATGTTCCGTCAGGTTACTCAAGCTAAACCAACTGATCTCTGGAAGAGAGAGAGATTTACCAGGTGCTTTTTACCATCCGTGGTCATGACCATGGGCTTACAGGTGATCTCGTAGGCTCTATTTTGCTGGTATGGCTCAATGACGAGGGAAAGTAAAGCACTCCAATATTCACCCTCAATCACAGGCTTCAGGCACCAGCGCTGATTAGTATTATTAGACAGAGTCACAGAGTGAGTGCACTGACTACGGACCTGACACACAAAATTCAGAACCTGAAGAGGGGGAAAAGAGAGAGTATATACATATAGATTACAGATCGATAAAAGACAATTAATACCTATGATAATCACACAGAGACAATGTTTTACCTGATTGGCTACTGGGAAAACAATGCAGGAGCCAGCAAGTGTGAGGGTTACAGGCTTGCCCCCTCTAGAGAGCAGAAAAAGTTATCATAGCACAGCTCCTGCTTGACCTCATCAGGAGCAAAGGTCACCACCAAAGGCACCTCCATTCCTGGGCAAATGTAACCTTCAGCAGGGCAGGTACTAAAGTCTGGAGCAAAAGCCTTTGCATCCCACTTGAACCTGATACAAAAATACACACAAGGTCTTTAAAAAGGTATGCAAAGTAAGAATCCAAAATTCTTGATTTGCCAGAGCATAGTAATTACTGCAAAAGTAATAAAAAAAAAAAACATATAAACCACAACAATACATAAAATATGTCTACAAGAGAAAAACTAATTAGAAAGTTTATGCTTAGAATGTACTTAATTATCAAATCAGGTAAATGATTACATCTGTAAAGAGAGAACTTTATTGAATATACTCATATCATGGTAAAACAAACTATTATTTAATAATGTATTCATGGACATTGTGAACAGTAAAAAAAAAAAAAAAGGAACACAATGAAGAGTAGCACTTATTTCATTTTCTACAGTGGGAGTGTGAGCTTGAAGAAGTATTTTTCTACTTCCTCTTAATCACAACAAATTCAGCATTGTAATTCATAAATTGTGTGGTTGCTGTCATTTTCCTACTCCCAACAAATGTCTGTTGAGTAGAATCTGGAACTTTGCAAAAGGGTTTATTACCTGATGAGGCATGTTAAATGAAGTAAAATGCTGAACCACGTATTAATGTTGCCTTTCAGGATTGGAGTCTGACTTCCCTGCTCAAGAGCATACCATGCACAAGATGGTGGATATGAATATGTGTATGTATATATGCACCTAGCCCCAATGTCTCCTGTATTTTGCAGCAGAATATGACACGTGGTTTGGCAGTGCTGGGCCACAGCTCCAAAGGACAAGTTGTTCTGGTCCAGTGTGACCTCCACACCCTGGCAGTAGCCTTTCAGCACCAGTAGGGGGCGTAAGGTGCCCAAACACTTCAGCTGCACCTCCTTGCCATGTGTTGCTGAGGGCAGAAGACCACCTCCACCACACACTTTCCCCCCCCACCATTCAGCGTCACCTTCCTACTTGGATTCACTGACAGGACCTGAGGAACAAACATACACATTCTAGAGTGGGATAGATCATTTGCATAATTGGTTTGTGTGTGTGTGTGTGTGTGTGTGTGTGTGTGTGTCCATTGTTAAATTAGTGATTGTCTAGAGCATCCTTGGGCTTTTGAAATGCACCATGTCAATTAATCTTCAGTTGTTCATTGATATTAAAGCATATTATTCACTAACTATTGTGACTTACTGTGAACTACAATGAAATGAATAGGACAGGTATGAAATTAAGGAATATACTGTAAGTTGGACAGGTCAGGTCTGTGTGTCTATGTGTCCTACCTCAGAGTTCAGTAGAGCCTGTGCAGAGGGTGTGAAGAAGAGAGAGAAGGTCAAGGAAGACAGACTGTTGTTTATCAGGGGGATGAGCTTCTTGCTCCTATTGCCCACCTGTAGAGTTCCAATCTTCACTGTCTTTAATTTTGGATCCTCTACGTCAATCTAGGAAAACCAGACCCTGATGAGAATATTATCTAAAATTATGTAAACAGATCAGAAATGCTTGATGTCATGCAGGCCACTAACAGTGCATTGTAAATTCTCTTTCTCACCTTCATCTCAATTCCTCGCCCCATGATCTCCACTACCTGCATGGAATACTCGTTTATCTCAAAGACCACCTTTTCATGGTAGGGCATTGCTTCTCGTGGGTAGAACCTGAAAGGCACCTCCATGCTACCACCAGGGGGCAGCACATCAGGTATGAAGCTCACTTCCAGAAAAGGGGTGTTGGAGAATAAACAGTCCACACTATAATAAATGAAGAAACAATTAAAAATAAAAAAAAATAAATAAAAAAAAATAAAAAAAAAATAACGAGTTACAGTTTATGCATGATGACCCCCACCATTTACCTGATTCCTCTATCCCCTTTGTTGCTGAAAAGCAGTATGCATGTGGCAGGCACCATGCCAGCAGAGTAAATGAAGGTCTTTCCAAAGTTGTACTTGAGGAAAGAAAACTCCAGGACCAGGCTGGTGGTAGAACCCAGCAGACTGCAATGGAAAACAGGGCCGTCCTTTACCTACAGAGTAGAATGAATCAAAAGCATGAATCATAAAACCTTGCAAAGTCACTAAACATGAATATACAAAAATGAAATACAAAAAAAGATGTAAAAAATCAATAAAAATAAATAAAAGACAGAGGAAAAAAAAGGAAACAGGATGCCTTGATTAAGAAGCCCATATCTTTGAGGTCACACTTCTTCAGGGGGAAGAAGCTGAGGATGCAACGATTCTGTTTTCCCACTAGCACTACAGCTGTTGTGGACTCCACCTGCAGGTGGCATTGCAGCTCTTCAGGCCCTATTATCTCATACTGCACATCCACACTGAATCTCCCTGGGTTGGACACCACAAAGGCACATGTGGACTTACTACTCAGCTCCACTTATCCAAAAGAAAAGAATGAAACAAAGATCCACATTTTGTATTAACTTCTTCCTCAAACAATCCAATTATATATATATATATATATATATATATATATATATATATATATATATATATATATATATATATATATATATATATATATATATATATATTGTGAGGAATTAGCCCGGGGAAGGCGGCGTACAGACCCACAGGAGGCAGAAGAACGTTCACAAACGGTGGTTTATTGGTGCAAGGGTGAGGTGAGTGGGTTGTGAGGGGATGAGTGCGGGGCTTGTGGAGGCGTGACTGCCGGTGTAGCCTACTCGTGGCGGAGGCGGGATTCCCGAGACGGGGGCGAGGGTTTTCCCGGGCCGGCGTCCTCCGTAGGTGGGACTCTCACCACCCGGCAATCTTGTCCGCGCTTGCACCTTTTGTGGGGAGAGAGAGAGAGAGAGAGAGAGAGAGATTAGCGTGGGGCGTGAGGTTACCGTCGTGCTCGGTGATTGCGAGTCGCTATGTCGCTGGAAAACACGCACGGGGTCCGTCTTGTCGCTACGGTCTTCTCTTCTCTCGTACGGCCGGAAGCGCGCCCTTTTATCCTCCTCTGCCGTCGCCTGAGTGGTGGAATTTCTCCGTTGGGTGCGCCAATCGCTGGCCGGCGTCACGTCAGTCCCGCCCCGCCGCGGCGGTCCTTCCGGCTGGCGGAATGTTCGGCACGAAGCTGCCCACGTCATGCCGGTGCGGCAGTTGGAGAAGGAGCGATTTCCTTCTTGTGTGCGCCGGCTCTCTGCCCGTCGCGACAGTACCCCCCCCTCAGCTCCAAGCCTACTGCCGCTCGGTGGTGGGCCCAGAGGGTGTCTCGTCGTGAGAGCCCATCCGCGTTACCATGCTGGGCCCCCGCCCGGTGCTTAACCTGACAGGAGAAATCTTGTAAGGCGAGGAACCAGCGGGTTACCCGGGCGTTGGTGTCCTTCGCCTTGGCCATCCACTGCAGGGGGGCGTGGTCCGTTATGAGGACGAAGTGCCTGCCTGCCAGGTAGTATCTCAGCTCCTCGATGGCCCATTTTATCGCCAGTGCCTCCCGCTCGACCGCCGCATACTTCCTCTCGGCCGGGGACAGCTTTCGGCTGATGGAGAAGACCGGGTGTTCTTCCCCGTCGAAGGTTTGGGAGAGGACGGCGCCCAGCCCGGTCTCGGATGCATCCGTATGCACGGTGAACGGGAGGTCAAAGTCCGGGTTGCGGAGTACCGGCGCGCTGGTGAGGGCCCCTTTTAGGGCCTGGAAGGCCCTTTCTGCGTCGGCTGTCCACCTGACCTGGTCTGGCTGGCCCTTCTTTGTAAGGTCTGAGAGGGGAGAGGCTACAGCAGAAAAATTAGGCACGAACCTGCGGTAGTAGCCCGCCAATCCCAAGAAGGCACGTACCTGCTTTTTCGATGTCGGACGCGGGTAGCCCTTCACAGCCTCGATCTTCTTTAGTTGGGGCTTCAGCATTCCCCGTCCGATGCGGTATCCCAGGTACTGGGCTTCCGTCAGCCCTAGGTGGCACTTCTTTGGGTTGGCGGTCAGGCCGGCCGCCTGGAGTGCTTTCAGGACCTCCCTGAGGTGGAACAGGTGGTCGGCCCAGGTGGAGGAGTCGATGACCACGTCGTCCAGGTAGGCCGCTGCAAACTGCCGGTGGGGCCGCAGGAGGATGTCCATTAGCCGCTGGAACGTGGCGGGCGCCCCGTGCAGCCCAAAGGGGAGAACCCGATACTGCCAGTGGCCGGTGGCCGTGCTAAAGGCCGTCTTGGGCCTTGCCTCCGGTGCGAGCGCCACTTGCCAGTAGCCTTTGGTGAGGTCCAGGGTCGATATGAATCGGGCTCTCCCCAGCCTCTCGACCAGGTCGTCCACTCTGGGGAGGGGGTAGCTGTCGAACTCTGACACCTGGTTCAGCCTCCGGAAGTCGTTGCATAGCCTCATGCTCCCATCCGGCTTCGGCACGACGACGATGGGGCTGGACCAGGGGCTGCTGGACTCCTCGATGACGTGGTCCCGCAGCATGCGACTGACTTCCCCCCCGATGGCCTGGCGCCGAGTTTCAGGGACACGGTAGGGCCTTTGTCTCACCACTACACCGGGAGGAGTCTTGATTTCATGCTGGACCAGCTGGGTCATCCTCGGGGTAGCCGAAAACACATCTGCGAACTGGTCGATCAGCTCGGTAAGCTCCTGTCTTTGGGCGGGGGTGAGGTCCTCCCCTAAGCCGACCAAGGTACCCTTGCCCCGGTCCGAGTCCTGAGCTGCGAACGCCGACACCACCGGGGCTGGTTCCACCCATTTTTTCAGCAGGTTTACATGGTATAGCTTCTCGTCCGTCCGCTTACCGGGCTGCTGCAGGCGGTAGTTGACCGGGCCCCGGCGCTCGAGGACGGTATATGGACCTTGCCACCGGGCGAGGAACTTGCAGGCGCTGCTGGGCACTGACAGGAGGACCCGGTCCCCCGGCTGGATTTCCCGGGGCTGTGCGGGGCGGTTGTATACCTTCTTCTGCTCCTCCTGCGCCGCGTGCATGTGCTCCCGGACGATGGGGCCCACCCTGTCAATCCTTGCTTGCATGTCCTGCACGTACTCGATGACGGAGCGGAAGGGGGATGGTTGCTCCTCCCAGGCTTCGCGGGCCACGTCCAACAATCCCCGCGGGCGCCGCCCGAACGGGAGCTCGAAGGGCGTGAAGCCCGTGGACGCCTGGGGGCATTCCCGAATGGTGAAAAGTACGTAGGGGAGGAGGAGGTCCCAGTTCCTTCCCTCCTCGTCCACCACCCGGCGCAGCATCCGCTTGAGGGTCTGATTGAACCTCTCGACCAGCCCGTCGGTTTGGGGGTGGTAGACCAACGTCCGGAGGTGCTTCACCTGCAACAGACGACACAAATCCGCCATTAGCTTCGAGACAAAAGGCGTACCTTGGTCGGTCAGAACGTCCTTGGGGATCCCCACTCGACTGAAGAGGAGTACCAGCTCCCTGGCGATGTTTTGCAAGGTGGCCTTGCGGAGCGGCACCGCCTCGGGGTACCGCGTGGCGTAGTCGACGAGGACCAGGATGTATTCATGGCCCCGGGCAGACTTGGGTAGGGGCCCCACGAGATCCATGCCCACTCGCTCAAACGGGACGCCGATAATGGGCAGGGGGATCAGGGGCGCCGGCGGGGGCCTCCGCGGGGCCGTGCGCTGGCACTGTTGGCAAAAGGCCCGGACCTCCGCATCCATCCCGGGCCACACGAAGCGGTCCCGCAGCTTCTCCAGGGTATTTCGGGCCCCCAGGTGGCCGCCAAGTGGATGGGTGTGGGCTAGGTGCAATAAGACGGCCGTCTTGGGTCGGGGCACCACCAGTAGGTCCACCTGCTCCCCGCGGTGGCAGGCCCGTTGGTAGAGGAGCCCCCCTCGGACGAGGAAGTACGATGTGGGGAGCCTCAGGTCTGGACTCTGGTCGACCCCCTCTATCACCCGTACCTGAGCCCAGCAGTGCTTCAGCCGGTCGTCCTGCTTCTGCTCCCGGCCGAACTTCCCCTCTCGGTTCACCTGGGGAAAGACAGACGACAGAGGGTTAGTAGCTTGGGGGGGTCTTACCTTCCGTGGTGGCCTTTCCGTCGTCCTGGGCCAGGTAGGCCGGCCGGGCCGGGGTCCCCTTCGTACGTTGCCGCAATCTCCGGGGCTCGGCTCTCGGTACCACCAGGAGTCCTGGCCAGTCTCATCCCAGGAGGAGGGGCACGGGGAGTTCGGGGACGATTCCGACCTGGAGGGGCCAGGTGCCGGCTTCGCCCCGGATCTGGACCTCGGCTGAGGGGACTTCCCGGGTGTCCCCATGGACGCAGGTCACGGTGAGCGTCCCCCTTGGGCGGCGCTCCTCAGGCAGGATGGAGGGCCGGGCGAGGGTCACCGTGCTCCCGGTGTCCAGCAGGGCGGTTACCGGTCTCCCTTCGACCCACACCGTCAAGGAGGGCGCCTCCGGCGGTTGCTGCTGATGGAGGGCGCAGCCTGCCAGCCATGGTTTTGTAAGCAGCCGGGCGGCTTCCCTCTCCGGCTCTGTAGGCATGGGCTCGTCTCGGGGGTGTTCACAAGTGGGCGCCCTCTGGGGGTTCCTCCAGGTGCGGGGCCGGGTCTGGCGGTTGGACCGGGGGCCCGGGGCACCGGGGGGCCGATCGAGGTGCTGCTGCTCCCCGGGGTCGAGCTCCAGGGTGGCCAAGGTTCGCTCCAGGACAGTTAGGAGTTACTGGGGCGTAGTTGGGGCGTGTGCCCCCACGGCCTGTCTCTCTGCCCAGGGTAGCACCCTCAGGAAACAGTCGACCGCCACTTTCTCCGCCACCTCCGAGGCGGTATGCCGATCCGGCCGGAGCCAACGTTTGGTGGTCCGGATGAGGGCGTTCATCTGGCAACGTGGTCGGGCCCCTGGTCGATAAACCCAGCGATGGAATTCAGTAGCAGCCTGGCCAGGGGTTCGGCCACACCATGCCAGGACTCCCTCCTTCATCGCCAGGTAGTCCGCGGCCTCCTCCGGCTCGAGGGCATAGTAGGCTGTTCGGGCCTCTCCCGTGAGCAGTGGACCAAGGGCGCGTGGCCAGTCGTCACGGTCCCACCCCTCCCGGCGGGCGATACTCTCGAAGGCTTCGAAGTACGCCTCGAGGTCCTCTTCGGGGCCGAGGGGGGGTAGTAGGCGGCGGGTCTCGCTTCTTGCGTCGGGGAGAGGCACGGAGGCGGCGGGGGTCTCAGTCCTCATGGCGATCAGTGTCTGTGTGGCGACCTGAAGGCTCTCGGCGAGCTGCTGCGTCACAGCGTGCTGCTGGAGGCTTGTCTCCAGCAGGTGTTGCAGGGCATGGTCCATTTTGGGGGGGGGGGGGGTGTTTGGTATTTATTTATTTATTTTTTCTCTCTCTCTTTAATTTTTTTATTATTATTTATTTATTATTTATTTTTTTTTATTTATTTTTTTTTTTCTCTCTCTCTGGTTTTTTTTTTTTTTTTTTTTTAACGTTTGTGGTAGGCGAGTCTGTACTATGCCTGCATCCTCCACCAGTGTGAGGAATTAGCCCGGGGAAGGCGGCGTACAGACCCACAGGAGGCAGAAGAACGTTCACAAACGGTGGTTTATTGGTGCAAGGGTGAGGTGAGTGGGTTGTGAGGGGATGAGTGCGGGGCTTGTGGAGGCGTGACTGCCGGTGTAGCCTACTCGTGGCGGAGGCGGGATTCCCGAGACGGGGGCGAGGGTTTTCCCGGGCCGGCGTCCTCCGTAGGTGGGATTCTCACCACCCGGCGATCTCGTCCGCGCTTGCACCTTTTGTGGGGAGAGAGAGAGAGAGAGAGAGAGAGAGAGAGAGAGAGAGAGAGATTAGCGTGGGGCGTGAGGTTACCGTCGTGCTCGGTGATTGCGAGTCGCTATGTCGCTGGAAAACACGCACAGAGTCCGTCTTGTCGCTACGGTCTTCTCTTCTCTCGTACGGCCGGAAGCGTGCCCTTTTATCCTCCTCCGCCGTCGCCTGAGTGGTGGAATTTCTCCGTTGGGTCCGCCAATCGCTGGCCGGCGTCGCGTCAGTCCCGCCCCGCCGTGGCGGTCCTCCCGGCTGGCGGAATGTTCGGCACGAAGCTGCCCACGTCGTGCCGGTGCGGCAGTTGGAGAAGGAGCGATTTCCTTCTTGTGTGCGCCGGCTCTCTGCCCGTCGCGACAATATATATATATATATATATATATATATATATATATATATATATATATATATATATATATATATATAGTGTGTGTGTATAAAATTGCACAGTTTTCTCCCTGTTCAATTTACATAATAATTAGGACATTCCACTAAAATTAGATCAACTATCTATTGAAATGTATAAAACTTAGTGGTAGAATTTATTTTTTTTTTCCAATCTCAGACCCTGTTTCAAGGTGACTTATAATAGACTTTCAGATGAATATGCTGTTTCATAGCTTATATCATATCTCACCTGTTTGAAGTCCACAAGATGACTATTAGCAGCAGAGAGTTCAGTCATGGCCCCTTCTGGACTCTCATATTGGACACAGACATTCATGTTGTAACCATCCCCTTTCACGTTCATTGTGAGTGGCTGAATTTTGCCTCTGATCACCAGGTTAAATGTCACCACACCCACCGGTGTAGGTGTGAAAGATATGGCCACTGGGAACCTAATAGACAAACAGTATGTACATACCTAGTGACTATTTTCTCATCATTTAGCTTTTATTTCCACTATTGGTAATAGGACTGTGGTGCTGTATGGTGCGGAGAGTGCCTTACTTGTCTCTGGGGGGTATTGTCCCTTGCATGGGCTTCAGTATCAGGCTGTCTTTGAAAGACTTTGAGTGCCGAGAGACCTCCTCAATGGCAAAGTGGAAAGTCTTCTTCATTGGTCGTCTTCATTCACCACATACACAATTTTATGGACCTCACGACCTACATGTGTACACATTCATGCATGAACATACATTATGAACATTCCTTATAGTTACTTATGATTTTACTATGATACTACCACAGTTTTACTCAGGTACCCATGTGGTAGCCATAACCAGTATGTGTTATCATGCTTTTATTACAGTGCTTTACAGTAAATATTTTTATTACATATTTAACAGTGATGCTGCCACAGTTTTATTATGGCATTTTATTGTAACTATGGTACTTGGTGGTTTTAGTGTGGCACCATATATTAATGGTCTTATGATACTACAATAGGTTGCCATATGGTTAAAAAAAGTGTTTGATTAAGAACAAATGAACTATGCTATTGTAAGAGAAAGTTTGAACCTCCTTTGGATTTACCAGGTAGAACCTCATTTAGCAACGATACATTCTATAAAAAGTTTTCTCTAGCTGCTGAACAAAATGTTTTGATTTTTAGACCACTTCTCCCTACATGAGAGTTTCAGTTTAGGGGAGGTTATTCCTGCCAGCGTAAAAGTTAATAAATTCAAGTTCACAAATTTTTACCAGCCTAGATTGTGAATGATTAACCAGTGTTTCAATTTTATGAGTAATTAATGCAGAAATCCAAACTTTTGGAAAAGGGCTCATAAACCTTTTCTTGCAAATGTACCATGGTCAAAGCTAGCACAATAAGGAAAAATATATTTGTCCCAAATATATATGCAACCTTGAATATGGTGAAACCTTGATAATTTATTCTTCTCATTTCAGGATTAAAATAATTTCAAATGTTTGATAAAATCTATTACAAAAGCATTAACTTTAATATATGATACCGTAGGCCTATGTATCATACTGTTCATGCATTAGTACTCTTTTCTAACATAGAACTGTTTGTTATGCTTATTGTTCACTTTTTCAGTTCTGCAAAACATTATGATAACCTCTGCCTAACCTCAACTGGAATCAAATGGAATCTTACCAATAAGTAGGCTGCCTAGATTAAGATGAGCATGATCAATGTACACCACTGGATCTTTCGCTATGCCCACCAGCAGGAAGGGCACACAGAACTTGTGCTCTGGGATTAAGAAGGTCCAGAAGGATTCCACAAAATCCAGCTCTTGGGTGTGATATTTAAATGAGACCTGAGGCAGTCGATTTTTTCAAGGTTAATATAAAAAAAGTATTAAATGCAGGCTAATTTAAACATATCCAGAAGCATTGTACATACAAGCATCTACTGAATATAATATGCAGTTATTTAATCTATTATACCTCCACTTTCTTGCCAGGTTGAATAAAGTCCTTTGGTGTAAGGCAGGTGAAGGGTTTAAGCTCAGATTCTTCACATCTCCACAACAATGAGTATGGCTTGTTGGTGGGATTTACAACACTGAAGGTCCTGCAGAATCAATATGCAAATTATCAACACAATTACTATAACAAAATATCAATTAAGATCACATGATACATATAACTGATTTATATAACTGATCACCTGCAGATAGATGTGCCGACCCCTGTGGATGTGAATTCTATAACTTTGGTGTTGGTATCCAGGATGGACCTGGGTGTGGACGCCTGGGGGCCAGGGAGCTCAGGGTTCTGTCTGTTATCAGTGAGGTATCCTGAGTCTTCCAGGTGGAAATGGCAGTAAGGCATCATACTGCATCCGTTCACTGCTATCACAGGACTCTGCTTGTCCTTCAGATTGGGAATGCTGCCAACAAGTCAGTGTAGATGGTGTTAAATGCAACTTGATCTCAGAGCTACTACCAGTACTGGACTGTTAATCAGAAATGAAAGACACACTATATATCACATATTCACAGTGCCAGATGATCTCTACTAATACCTTAATAGCAATGAGCCTAATTTATTGAGCTGGATACAAGCGGAATTATTCATAAATCACTTGTATGGGCATTTACACAAGAAATTTGGTATTCATGAAAATCCTATAAATTTATAAAAACTTCATATTCTACTCCTGCTCTTGAGTGTGTGTAAATTTACAAATATGGAGACAAACTAATGTAAATCTCCACTTGATTGACTTAAAATTATATAGTTTGCATGGATTATTGCACTTTAATTTATGGAATATACTGTAGCTTTTAAAATGCTTAATTTTTGTTATGTTTACAGCATTTGGCAGATGCCCTTATCCAGAGTGACTTACAGATGTGCTTTTGAGTCTCCATCAAAAACACATCCACCTGCTAGTTGACCACTTCAATTTTTCAGCCTTTACAAGATTGTTTGTTTCACAATCCCAGCTGTCTGAGCACTCAATTTTGATTTTTGAGCAGTTTTATGGAGTTTGATTTTTGAGCACTTTTTATGGAGTTTTTGTCGTCACTAAATGCAAATGAGCTGTGTCAGGAATGCACTTTGCATGTTATAGTCGATCAACATATGCACGTCAATATTAAGAAGATCAGTTTTCCAAAACATTTTTTAGCGGGAAAAAGGGTTAGGTTTTTTTAGGTTAGGTTTAGTTATTCAAACAAACACAAAACACAACTTTACTAAAAGATTGATAAATGAGACCCATTGTAAGCATACTTGTGTGAATCACTTCTTCTGAGCCATAAAGAAAAAAGTGTAAGTCTGGTTATTAACTCATTACAGTACATAACAAATGAAATTGATGTAAATCCACATAAAGGAGAGGATGTATTTCATTAGGAAATTAAGAACAAGCAGTTGTGTTTGTGTACCTGCAGACTAGCCTGGCCTCATATTGGGCTACTTCTAGAGGGGAGAAGCAGATATGAAATATCTGGTTGGTTCCAGGCAGGATAAGCCCCATACTGGGGTCCACAGTGAATGGAGGAAGTTCTGGATCTCCTAACAGCAGAGTGGACAAACTCCTCAAATTGCTGGCTGGCCTCAGCACTGTCTGACTGCCCTTGGCAGAAGTAGGGGTCATGTCTGTACACATAACCTTGCACAAACTTAAACTTAACAAGATTATTACTCAATTACTATAATATGAGTCATTAAGCGAATTACAGTTCTCTCAAAGGTAGCAAATTTCCATCAATAATAAGCAAATATCTAACATAGAAAATGCTGATGGTTTGTGATTACATATATTGACTTCTGTGCTAGTGTTAGATGCAGACTCAGTTACCTCCATGATTAAAGCAAAGAGTCTTCCCAAAGGTCTCAATCATAACCTGCCAGGAGTACTCAAGCTCCACAGTGCCTTTGTTGTCTATCTGCATTCTGGAGGCACCACATGATATATATATATATATATATATATATATATACATACACACACACACACACATACATACATACACATATACACACACATACACACACACACGCGTTGCACGTGCTGAATTAAAGGGCCAGTACACCGTTGAAAGTATTAAATGATGAGTTGAAAAAGGTGTATATATCACAGAAAAATGTTTGTAGAGTAGTATATTTCATAAGTAGTTAATGTTAATATGAGTTAATATCATAAAAAGTTTATATTAGGCCTATATATCACCATTATCAATTTGATGTTCAATGATAAAGTAGAAATGCTTTTGTTTGTGGTGAGTGAATGTGAGCCTAACAGGATTCTGTTAATATGAATTAATAAAATTTAATAAGTTAAGAAATCTTAATCTTCAGAGTTTAGTTAATGTGTTAATGTTAAATTGAGTAATGTGTTTTCTGTTTATGAGACCAGTTACTGTGAAACAACATGTTGAAATGAAGAGAATAAAGTATTTATTTGCATTTATTTCAGAGTTGTGGAATTAATTATTATGAATTTAAAAGAAGGCATAAAAGGCAGAAGTATCGGTATCAGCTGAGAAATTTAGTATCAGTGCATCTCTAATATATACACACACTGTCACGTTTCGTGACACAACGGAGATAAGGACGGATGCAATCGCAGGTTAACAGTTTTATTGAGAGACACAGGCAGGTTAATCCAAAACGTGATCCAAAACGTAATCTACAAACATGCAAAAGGTCACGCGATCGGCAAACAGGCATAAATGGGGCAAGGCAGGAAACTATGTCGTGGTAACGGAAAACAGGGTCGATATACAAAACATGAAACATAAGCTATGACTATGAACTGGGAGCGGAGAAACCAGCGTGAACTAAACAGACGAATCTAAACATGAAACATGACATGGACAAGAACTATGACTGGGACAATGACTAAGACTATCTGTGGTAAAGAATCAATACTAAGGTTCTAATCTACTATACTATCTAAGTTTCTTAGATAATATTCCGCGCTGTGTGCTGGGAGGCGCGCGGTATATATACAAACATAATCAGCGTCCTAATAGCTGACGGCTGAGGGTAATTCAGACCCACGTGAAACAATAGCCAATGACAGAACAGGGAGGAGACATAACAGAAACATAACAAATGCACGTGTCGAAATGTCACGATTGTAAACAATGGAAAAGCAGGTGCTCGCGCACCTTGCTTGTCCATGCGCGCTCACATGCTCTCCCGCGTGCTGCTTAAAGGGGAAACCGTGACACACAGACACTATATATATATATATATATATATATATATATATATATATATATATATATATATATATATATATATATATATATAAAATATGTAATATATAATTATATTAATTATATATATATATATATATATATATATATATATATATATATATATATATATACATATACATACACACACACACATACACACACACATTATTTTGGGTGAAGTATCACAGTAATATGAAGGAAAAAATTCAATCACACATACTGGAAGACTCTGGTCTGAAAGAGCATGGTGTCTTTAAAATGGATAGGTTCAGCATCACACTCAAACTTGGCATAATCACACATGGCACTAATCCCCAGTTCTAGCTCCCTAACCAAGTTTTCCACTACTGAATGGACAGGCTCCAGATCAGGCTCTACCACCTAGACACAGAATTCAACAGCAAATTCTACTATTACATATTTCCCATGTGCATCAAATGCTGGCCTCTAATGGTTACGTTTTCAGGCTGAGAGAGACAGATCAGACAATGTATTTGTTAATTTTTCCATATAAGCCTTTTCATTTGAGCTCTGTCATTAGCAGAGTTGCTGATGATGAGTCTTACAATTGCTGGAGTGTAGAATGGAAAAAAAGCCTAACTTGGCGTAATTGTACTTCTCATACTAATAATGAATGTCACACATTAGCCAAGGACATGTTTGACATTACAGAAATAAATTTTCCCTTGGTTATTTTGCATATTTATATGTCAACATAGTCTGCTTTCCTACCACCCTCTTACCTTTTTCTTAGCTGGTCTCTGAGGTGAGACCAGCTTTTCCACATCCACCCACTTGACAGTCCGGTGACGGTCATCCCAGTCTGGCACTTGGTCCACAGGCTGCTGGAAGGTTACACTTCATCACCTGTGCATTCAGCACTATGGGTTGCTCTGAGCTGAAGCTTATGGTCACCTCCTTGGTGCACTCGGCATGGAGATGGCCTATCTGAGGTGAGAAATGCAGATGTGGTTCACCTTGAGGCCACTGAAAGCGCAGAGCCACTGAGTTGCTGTGGTTGGTCATGGTGAAAGTCTTGTGGTAAAGACGACCCATGTGACAGTCTCCGAAGTGCACAATGTCACATCTGGCTGTAGGGGGTGTATAGTAAAGAAGAGGAGAACAATGTTGGAGATAAGGCATGTATTTTGCTTGTTTTAGGCTCAAAATGCTAAATGACAATCCAATCAATGCAAGCAGATTCTGTTTCGAACTGGCAGAACAAAGTCTCTCAACATTCATAAATTATTCTAGTGTAATCTTTGTAAAAGTTTATACACACAAGGTCTGTACTCACCTTCTGTACTGTCTTGGTCCTGAGGAACCTTGCTGCTGATGTGGTCCAAAGACATTATGTCACGGTAGCCCTCTCCTAGGAGCTGTATCAGTGTCGTTTCAAACTGGTTGTCTTTTACCAACAGCTGCATGGTGGCCTCAAGACTATGAGTATGTCCGGATGAAACTCCACCGCAAACTCTGCTTGCTGTCCAGCCATTAGAGTCAGGGAAGCCAAATGGGCCATCTGTCTTTCTTCTGTGAAGAATTTAATATTTTACACTTTAAATAATAAATAAATAATCAAAATGGCAGAGTGTTTGAGTAAATGTTATGTTTTATTACCTTTTAAAAATTATTTCTAGTTATTGCCAATCCCCACCCGCTATGTAGTTCTCCTACTACACAATGGTTACCAAACAGAAAGGAGGTGAAATCTAATGTACTTCCTCTGACAAACCTGAAGCCTGCCACTGCATCAGTTGATGGTGTTATTTATTTATTTATTTGGGATGCACCGAATGTTCGGCAACCGAAAATAGCAAAAAAAAAAAGCACTTTCGGTGTTCGGCCGAATAAGTGAAAAGGCCGAATAAATTTGACAGAACAATGACGTGTTTGATGACGTGACAAAATAGCCTAGCAACCAGAGTGAGACGCGCGAATGTCACGACCTCGATGAGGGGGCGCGCATGCACAAGCTACGTGCTCTTCGGATGTTTACTGTGGACAGTAAACGTGCGTGGACGTGAGTTTGTTTTGTTTCTGTTCTGGAGTATTCTATCACGTCGCGAGACATAAGGGAGTAGAGCACGGAAGCAGGTAAAGATGTATTTATTTAAGGGTAGGCAGACAAACCCAAATCGTAATCCAAAAAACGTAGTCAAGACAGGCAAAGGGTTATCGGGCTATCAACAAACAGGCATAAATGGAGGAAAACGAGGAATCAAAGTCGTGGTCACAGAAAACAGGGTCAAAACACAAAACAAGAAACATGAACTAGTACTATGGACTGGGAGTGGAAAAACAAACGGGGACTAAATGAACTGATCTATAGTTTAAACTAACTAAATCTATCAAGGAACATTACATTAACAACGTATCTAACTATACTATAATACTCTGCGAGGTGTACAGGGACGCGAGTGGTATATATCCCAAATATAATCAGCCGTATAGGACCATTTTCTGCACTCTTGTCAATGCACTTTTTAATGCTCTTTTTTGTTGCAGGCTACAGAGTGTTACATTCTTTCAGCAGTCAGTTATAGGCCTAACATAGGCTATTCAAGGGGGCTCAAAGATGACCACATCAAAATATTTTTATTTTACCAATTTATTTATTTAAAGTTATATTGTGCCTTGTTGGTAGCCTATGCCTGCTGGAATGAAAAAAAAAATGTTCAGTGTTAAATATTTTGAAATTGTAGTTTTTGTAATTGATTTTTGTCTTTGAAAAGCAAGACAATAGTAAAAAGCACAGTTTGACTAATTTATGCAATGGTTAAAAAAATGGCAAAATAAATGGAAAAAACGTGAAAAACATGTCCGGTATTCTGCCTTCGGCCCAGTTTTTCATTATATTTGGTTTCAGCTTCAGCCAAGAATTTTCATTTCATATATATTTTTTTCACAGATAATCTATACACTCTATAGTTGTTGTCCTATCATGTATAGTTGTGGGGAATCAGTTGACAAGTTCCTTCAGGACAGTCTATAGATGGTTTGTAAGGTATCCAAAGTGGATTACCCAAATTAAATGTTACCAGATAAAAGATAAGACAAACACAATTCAAAAATGCTTTTAGACTATAGCATAAGAGAACATGTAATTAGAATAGGGGTGTGTAGATACAATGGATTTTTTTATATCCATTGTATCATATTTAAATGTATTAGTTATAATGGCAAATGAGTGAATGAACAACCTACACAGAATGAAACAAAAGTACAGAGGCAGGAAACAACAGTCTCATGGTTGTGCAACTGAGTATGAAGACATTTATTACTGTATGTACAAGATCACATGTACTGTATGTATGAGATCACAACATTGTGATGGTGTACTATAGTGTATATTCCAGTTTTATGCCCAGGATTCAGGATAAGCTCAAGATTCATTGCGAAACTGACCGGGATAATATGGGTTACCGAAGATTTATTAATGAACAAATGAATAATAAATGCTATGCAAGTGGCATGTTTTTCTGTATCCTATCTAAACTAGGGATGAGCTGGGGGAGTACACGTGGGGTTGTGGTCTTTGGAGAGGTGACCCTTACCTAAGAATCCAAAGACTGTATTCAGAGTTGGCGACTTATTTTGGCAAGCATTGAAATAATACATTATTGCCAATATATCAATGCATGAATAGTTATAGTTGCAATTATCGCATTAATCTCAACAAATTTAGTTTTCTTTAACAAAATGGCTAACAACCACATTATTCGGCAGCTTGTAAAATAGCATTTTATCAAGTTCATTTGTACACACAATTTAATGTAGTCACGAGATACGGTACAGTATAAATCAAGGTTATAAAATCATATCTGAAATAAAGTGTCTGTGCTTAAGTCTGTAATTCCAATTGTGCACAATGAAATCCTCACTATACCTCACTAGCAATCAGGCTTCAATACTGGCCTGTTCCAGGCTCACTTGCAAGGTGTGAAGAGGAGATGTGGTTGCATAAGGTGTCAGGAGCTGCCCTTAAAGCAAAGACTCCCATCTTGTCAAGCAGATCAATGCTAACCTATGAGAGTCATAAAAGTAGTTATATCTCTGGTGAGGCAAAGCAATGCCCTACAAACTAAAGTGGTTGTAAAGTGTTCATCTTACCTGCGCAGGTAGATTGCTAATGTTCTTGATGACCAGAGGGAGGATTTGTCTACCAGCAGCCGCTTGAACTGCAGGACTGGCTGTCCATGTTTAGTCCTCTGGATTGGTTTTAGAATAGTTATGCAGGGCAAATTACCCTCTCCCACCAAATCAAACACCAGCACTTTACTCCTGCCCAAAGAGAACACACTAATAAAGATAAGACAAAGACAAAATACTGCCTTTTTTTTGTCTGAACTAAGAGGGGATCTTGGGAGGTTGTAATACGAGCACATTTTTGGACCAAAATAGATTAAATAGGCTTGGACCCAACCAAAATAGGAATATGTCAGCACTAAACGAAAAAACATGTGCTTGTATAACCATGAAAATAGAGCCAAGAGGCAAAAGACCCAAATAATCTTCTTGCTATAAGTTTACAAAAAAGTTGTAAACCTTTGTAGTCTACCATTTTAAAACTCTTTACTCTCAGACTCTAAACATCATTTCGGTTATATGGACCAAATTAGCATACTGGAATTACCATATATTTCTATGCACGTTCTATAGGCCATCAACTTAGCAAAATTATTATCTTGTGCTGTGTCAGTTACAAACTGGCCTGCATTAATTTTTATAATTAATTTGGATGACACCATAGTTTGATCCAAATTAATTAATCCATAGTTCATCAAAACACCCACACAAATGTATATGGAATTTATCAGGAGATCAATCTGAATGCTCACACAATTAAAACAGAGTGCTCATTTGCATTTTGCACTCTATATATGTGTTGTGGATAAAAAATGTCATAAAATAAACATAAGGGAGACCTAGCATCCAGCAAAAGGGAGAAGAAGAAAAGACGGGCACCTAGACACATAGAAGCGGGATTAGGCGGACATTGACAAATTGGAATTACACTTTAAAGATCTTTAAGAGCAGTAATAGTCAAAAAAGTCAAAAAGAGCTATACGAGCTGAGCTGAGGAGGGCTAATACACACACACACACACACGCTCGTACAGTCAAGGGCGGGCAAGTAGACATAACACACACACACACACAATCTCTCTCTCACACATACTAGTATAACTTTATAAGAATAATGAAAAGGAATATTAAGATATTATAAAGGTAATGTCTTATAATAAAAAGTATATATATACTTTTTACAAAAATGCTATTAAGCATATATAATAAGAGATATAGAGTAAATCTGAAAATAAAAACTAGAAATACAGGGAAAATATAACTTACTCATGATTCCGATGGTGAAGATTCTCGTCTCGCATGGAAGGCCTCAATTTTAAGAGAACCATGAAGAGAGCCAGTTATAAGCAAACTCCCCCCCCCTCGAGATAACGATAAGACCGAGGTCCCTCCCGGTTGTTTAGTCTTGTCTACGTCATCTAATTTCCCTTAGGTAATTGAAAAGTGAAGTTTCTGATGCCCTAAGGTAACTGAAAAATGAAGTTTCTGATCCTCTGGGTAACTGAAAAATGAAGTTTCTGATCCTCTGAGTAACTAGAAACGCTGGGTTTTTACTTTCTGGGTTATTAGAAATGCCTGGGTTCTGATTTTATGTGTAAATTAAAACCCCTGGTTTCAATTCTATGTGTAAGTGAAATAGCCCTTTTCTGGAACATAAGAGTAAGGTAAATGAGCTCTTTTTTAACCCTATTGGTAGTGAGATCATAGTCTTCTTGAAACATCTGGGTTATTTAGTGTGTAAATACAGTATAAATACTGGAGCTTAAGCTCAGGGTATTGGGATCACTTCTGAGAATTCTCATCGGTGTGGATCTCGTGTGGTGGAATGGAACAATAAAGCTGGACCCTTGCTTCTTCTCACTCACGGCTGGTGTATTTTTTTCTATCTCCAACTGGGCTCAGAGGTAGATGTGAGTATTGGCTTCTATGTTGAATTTTAAGTGTTTTTGGGTAATAGGCTAAATTTGAGCCAACATTTGCTTAAATTTCCCTGTGTAAATATTGATGTAACTTTTAAACTTAAATGGCTGACTTAAGTCACCACAGATAGACAGCAAGTCTGTCCATAGATTTTCAATTTTAGGTCATGGCTTTGACTAGGCTACTCCAAAACATCCACCTTGTTCCTAGCAAGCCACTTAGCTTTGGTTTTATATTTGGGGTCACTGACCTACTGGAATATGAATTTCTGACCCATTTTGGCAAATTTTGGCAGACTGTGGGTGGTGTCAGGCACTATCTACTTCTTAATGATGGATGTAACAGTGCTCCAGGGTATATTCAAAGCTTTGGAAATCCCTCACCTGATGTGTACCTTTCCCCAAGTTGGTCATGCAGTTGTTTTGAATGGTCTTTGGAGTCTATTCTTCTGCATTTGTGTGGATGTGCACTTGTAAAATGAAGGCCCATAGTAAACTGTAAACTGATAGCTGTTAATTCAAGCTATGTTAATTGCTGTGATTCCACACAAATATTGGAAACTTAAGTCACTATGTGACTTCGAAGGCAACTGGTCAAGAGATGTCATAGTAAAGGTGGTGTATACTTATCAAACCAAGAAATTTGTTGTTAATTTTTAAATAATGATAGACATTTTATCGTTAGCTTTTCACCAATTCCAGCTTAATGGTCAAGCATATATATACACACACACATGCTTACCTGGCTGCCCTTTCTAGAGAGAATTCCAACACTCTAAGGTAGGTCTGCATGTTCTGGGGAGTGAAGGTAATTGTAGCAAAGGCATGTGAGTGACTGGGGATACTTATCTGAGTAGGGCTCAGTTCAAACACCTCAGAGCTATGCATGGACATCTGAAACAGCAATATTCAATAAACACAATCAAAGTCTTTAAACATGACATGTTCACATTAGCAGCAGTTACACACAAACCCACCTTATTGAGGACAGTTTTCACCTCTAAACTAAGTTTACAGGGTATTTTGCCAGGGTTCGTAAGATGGAAGCGGGCCTTGGCTGACTGGCCAACCAGCACATTGTTGAAGACAAACTTGTTCTCGTCCTGGATGTAGATGCCCATGGCCTCTTGATAATCCTTACACTGTAGCATGTTACTGTTCTTGCACAATCTGTGTTCTTCAAAGATTGAAGCAATATCTTCATGGGCTATTCCTACACAGAAAGAAGTGACATACACTGCCAGTCAAACATTTTTGAATACTTTGATTGACCTGCACTTTATTACATATTAATCACTGTTATTGTAATGGATCGGGGACTGGAGGCAGGTGCAGATCAAAAGTCTTTATTAAACGCTAAACTCAAAACCAAAGTAAACGCGGTCTTTGCCGGCAAACAGGAAACGTGGTATACAATGAGATCATTCAAGGCATGGAAACGACAGACACAAATAATACAACCAATAATACTGAGCCCTGTGCTCAGTAACCAAGGCGTTTAAACCCCAAACATAATCAAACTCAAAACATAGACACCTGTGGCAAATGAAAGTCACTTCAATAAATGTTCAGCAGGAAGCGAGCAAACCAAAACAAAGTCATGTGACTCATCCGAAGACGAGCCACAGTGCCATCTGCTGGCCATATCGTCACAGAACCCCCCTCCAAACGGTGCTCCTCCCAGAGCACCAAGAACCCCCCTCCAACGGGGGTCCTGGGCCCCTGTACGAATTGTCTCTCGCTGCCACAGAAAGCGAGGCAGCCTCCGTCGGACAGCAGATGGGCGGAGCAATACCCCCACCGGGGTTGAAAGTCAGGGCACCACCCCCGGCGGCATGAGAATGCTGGGCGCCGCCCCCGGTGGCTCTGGAATGCAGGGCGCCGCCCCCAGCAGCACTGGAACTGGAAGGCTGGGCGGCGTCCCCAGCGGGACTGGAGGGCTGGGCGCCGTCCTCGACCAGGCTGGACAGCGGGACGGCCTCCTCGGACGGGCAGGACAGCGGGATGGCCTCCTCGGCCGGGCAGGGCAGCGGGACGGCCTCCTCGGCCGGGCAGGGCAGCGGGACGACCTCCTCGGCTGGGCTGGACAGCAGGACGGCTTCCTCGGCTGTCGGAAGCTCCCCTGCAGAGACCTCCCCATAGGTCTCAAGCTGCAGCTCAGAGGTCGCCATGTTACCCTCAGGCGGGAGCTCCATAGCTGAGACCTCCCCGTAGGCCTCAAGCTGTAGCTCTGAGGTCGCCCTGTTGACCCCAGGCGGGAGCACCACAGCTGAGGCCTCCCCATAGGCCTCAGGCTGGAGCTCTGCTGTCCTCGTTGCCCCCCCCCCCCCAAGAAAATTCTGGGCCAGCCTTCACCTCTGGACTGCGCGGCGTGGTGCAACTCCCCTGCAGTGGGAAGCCCCACATGTTCCAGCCGCTTTGCTGGCTGAATTGCACGGCGTGGTTCTCCGGTGGCGGGGACAGGGTAAAGGGCGCGGGGGGTGGCATGGCGCGTAGCACAGCTTGCAGCTGTCTCTGTTCAGCCATCATGCGCTTGAGCCGAGCAAGTTCCTCACTGAGCTGTTGGTTGCGCTCCCCGAACGACGCAGATGGTGGCGTGGCGCATGGACCGGCTCGCTGCAGCAGTTTTTGTTGCGCGATCTGGTGAGTGAGCCGCGCCAGTGCTTCGTCCAGTGTCCTTTGCTTCTCCCAGAACACTCGGTCCAACTCCGCGCTCATCTTCTACTTGATCTGCTGCTTCCGTGTTAGGCTCAGTATTCTGTAACGGATCGGGGACTGGAGGCGGATGCAGGTGCAGATCAAAAGTCTTTATTAAACACTAAACACTAAACTCAAAACCAAAGTAAACGCGGTCTTTGCCGGCAAACAGGAAACGTGGTATACAATGAGATCATTCAAGGCATGGAAACGACAGACACAAATAATACAACCAATAATACTGAGCCCCGTGCTCACTAACCAAGGCGTTTAAATCCCAAACATAATCAAACTCAAAACATAGACACCTGTGGCAAATGAAAGTCACTTCAATAAATGTTCAGCAGGAAGCGAGCGAACCGAAACAAAGTCATGTGACTCATCCGAAGACGAGCCACAGTGCCATCTGCTGGCTGTATCATCACAGTTATTACCACTGGCAAAACAAAAATATACAGAGTACATTAAATAAGTCTCAAATCTATTTGATAACATCATTTAAAGTGTACTCCAATGTTAACCTTATCTACCACAATCAAAAAATTTTACAGGTCTCCCTGAAACAATACAGATACCCTCTGGCTCGAAATAATAAATATGAGAGATTAGGTTGAAAAACACTAGAGTATTTCTCCAGTGTTACTATCAGCTTTAAGACAAATATAGAGATAGGTAACAATTTAAAGGAAAAACGGGTGACTCTATTATGTTGGGGTGAATATATTTGGGGTCCACTTATTGGCAGAGCCTATCATCAATCATTCTATCCTTATTGTCTATTCCAGGATGACAATTCCCCCATTCACAAGGGCTCACTCAGTGGTTTGATGAGTATGAAAATAATGTAAATCATATGCTATAGTCTTCACAGTCAGCAGATCTCAACCCAATTGAACACCTATTTTGGACCAACATTTTACCTCCACTATAGATGTGTTCAAAGCTCCCACCTACTCCCAAACAAATTCTGGGCAATAATGCCCACTCCTGCTTACACACTTGATGAATCCCATTCTCTTCCGCAGAATGTTTGACCAATTCCGTCTGTTTGTGTACTTATTTTTTGCATGTACCAGCACATGACATTTTCTAATGAACTTTGTTGGTTCTATTTCCCAAAATATAAAGAAATTAGTAATTGGCCTTGCTTTTCCAATACTTCCAGAGGAGACTGTATATAATAGACTTGTGTTTGAATGGTGTTGGCATCAAATGTGAGTAAAAATTTATATGAGACCAGTCATGCAGTAGTTTAAAGACATGATCTTATTTTATGCTACAGAGCCATAATTTTCAAAAATTGTTTTTTTTTCCGAACTATTATTTATTTATTTTTGTTATTAAATGTTCCAAATTGCATATTGATTAATGCAAATACAAAAAAGGGACAAGACATGCTATTTTGATCATTTAAAAGATGCTTTTTTTGTGGGTGCATGACTTTTTACACATCTAAATCATGGCCTGGGTGTTCAAAAACATAAATAATGAGCCTTTAAATTAAAACTCCTTAAAAATAACACTGAGTTGTAAGTTTGACTGTATCCTAGCTAGTTAATGTTTTTAGGAACTTACAAACCTGGCATGCAGAACTCTGCTAGCAGCTTGTAAAGAATCCCTCCTGGGCTGTGAATGGGCTGAATCCCTCCTGGGCTGGGTCTTGATCAGTGATGTCCACCACCAGGCACTCCTCCCAGCAGCCTACCTGCTCTGCTACACAGTCCACCGTTACCACCTGCTGGGCACCAGGTGGAAGGACGCCAAAGCATGGAGACAAGGAGAACAACCCCATAGTCAAATTTGTCTGCAGAATTAAGTAGAAAAGAGACAAAAAATAAATAAAGGAGGCACTTTTTTTTATTATTCATGAAATAAATGCCTGTAAGTGTATTTCTGTAAAATACTGTATACAGTGAATATAAAAAGTCCATGTTATAATTGCAGGTTTTTGTGATGTGAAAAATCATGAAATAATGGCAGATCTTTTACCACATTTATATAGCAACCAACAATATTCAAATGAAAAACAAATACAAAGATTTTTTTTTTTAGGGGGGGTGGGGGGGATAAAAAAAATTACAATAACTTGGTTGCATAAGTGTGCACACCCCTTAACTAATACTCTGTTAAAGTACCCTTTTGCTTGTAATTTAGCACTCAGTATTTTGGGGTAAAGAGTCTATAATAACTACTATATTTTTGCTTTTAAAAAATCACTTTTTAAAGACCAAAAAACATGAGTCTACCATAAAATTGTTCTCATTTGACATTTTCCTTGACTAGACTACTGATTATATAATAAACCTAACCAGTTTTGGGTCATTGTTATTATATGCCTTCAAACATATCAGCAAAGGTTCTGAAGATGTCTAGAAAATCCTACAGAAACAGCTGATTTTATTTGGGGTTAATCAAAATCACTTCATTGATAACAGGTGTATGATAATTACTTTTACACCTTGAGTATGAATGTGATTAGTTCTGCGCACAATCACATGCCCCATTATAAGAGGGTATGCACACTTATGCACCCAGATTGTAAGTAGACACAACTGTGTAACAACTAAACACCCATTAAAATGTAGTATGAAGAACATGACATACAAAGGCCGTTCATTACCTGAGACGGTATGGTGTCCCTAATATTGTCCTTCTGGGTAGAGTCAGACTGGCGTAATTTAATGGTGGAGGATAATCGTCTTGCTGAGTTGCTCTCTCTGGAAGATTTCTTGCCTATACTAAAACAAATAAGGTTTTTAATTAGAGAGTTTCATTTATGAAGGAAAATGGTAAAATCTTAATATGTATGGATCAGTGTCTGTACCCTTTCTTCTGTTCAGACACTGGGAGATCTTTAAACATTCTGGAGATGGTGAAACAGATCTCAAATTCACCCCTATTCTCCACAGTAATTGTTTGTCTCCTGCGGGAACCATGCTCTACTGAGCCAAAGTTGATGTTATTCTCAGGGTGGATGCTGTACTTGGAATAGAGACACTGCACAGACACTTTGATGGGTACGATCTTAATGGTTTCTTCATCAATATTTGGTTCAATGACCTAAAACAAATAATCACTACAGTTAATTTTTGATATGAAATAGAGATTTACCAAAAATCTATATGAAAGGATTTTCTGACCTGACAGTGTAAAATTGGCTGTTGTCTGATAGACACCTCCTTGTTGTAGCAGAAGGTGACTTGGACACATGTGTGCTGGTCAGTGGGATGAAGAGAGCCTTTTTGAGGTGTAATAGTGAAGAGTGAGTTGAGTTTAGGCATTCCAGGCTCGGTAGGCTCCAGGATGAACCTTAAACAGCAATATCATTGCACATTAGCCACAGAGCGTTTAATGGTATTTTTATTCCTTGAAAAATTATAATATTGTATATATTGGATGCTTATGTAGAGTATGTGGGTGTGAACATACTTGTAGGCAATGTCATGTTTGCCCTTGTTTTTCAAGTTAACAGATAATTTCACTTCTTCTGATACTTTGATCATGCCAAAGTCCAGACTGTTGTCTGTACCTAACATATTTGTTATCAAGATAAAATGCAAATAAATGGTTATTTATGTATGGATTAAAAAAAAAAAGGAGGAGGAATAACAACTACCTTTTGGAAATGTAATTTCCAGGGCCACATCATACGCCTCTGCCACAATATTAATGTTCTCTGTATGGACAACACCAAGAATATTCTCCACATCTGACACCTGACCAGCACACACACACACACACACACACACACACACACACACACACACTTTAGGTACCTGTACAAAAATCAATTTAATAGCAAATCTTACTGTTCTGATTATTCTTTCATAACTATGACCCAAGGTGATCTACCACTTTAAAACATACAATTCTTTGTGAAATGGGGAATGGTGATGGTTTTCTTCAGACTAATAGGTTTTATGGCTTGGAAATGCATGAGCAAGGAAAACTCAGAGTGCGTCATGATGATGCCGTGGTCCTGGGAAATGCTGAACTCAGTCCACTCAGCCTCCAGGCGACTGGCAGTGCAGTGGGGTTACGCAAGCATAGACTGCGTGTCTCCCTCCTGGAGGACCATAGCCATGTGAAAGACATATTATATTTACACAGGGTAATCAATTAGAACTATTATGGCAACAAATCTGTCAAAATACATCAAATGTAGAATTCACTACCTTAAAATATAAAACCAGAATATGATATTTTTGTTACATTTTATATAAGCATTAAGCAAGGACACAGGAAGTAAGGGTTAGCAGCACCCCCAATTTTGAAGTTTCCTTTCACTATAACTGCTAAATTATTATTATATAATAATAATAATAATAATAATAATAATAATAATAATAATAGGGGGACACAGTGTCTTAGTGGTTAGCACATTTGCCTCGCACCTCCTGGGGTTGGGGTTCAAATCCCACCTCCGCCCTCTGTGCAAGGAGTTTGAATGTTCTCCCCATACTTTGGGAGTTTCCTCTAGGTACTCTGGTTTTCTCCCCAGTCCAAAAACATGTGTTGTAGGCTGAATGTCATTTTCAAATTGTCCCCAGTGTGCGAATGCATGTATGATTGGGTCTTGTGATGGCTTGGCACCCTGTCCAAGGTGTCCCCCACCTTGTGCTCTGAGTATTTTGAGTAGTTTTTGAGATTGTATGTCAGAGATAGCATTCATCTTATACCACAGTGAATGGCCAACAATTACAATTTTTAATTTATTAATTATGACAAATAACACTTTTTAACTAATCATACAGGATACACTCACTGTACACCTGCACATTCATGTAGTCATCTAATCAAGCAATCATGTGGCAGCAATGCAGTGCAAAAAAATCACACAAATACAGGCCAAGAGCTTCAGTTAATGTTCACATCAAACAATACAATGGGGAAAAGTGTGATCTGTGTGTCTTTAACCATCGCATGGATGTTGGTACCAGAAAGGCTGGTTTGAGTATTTCAGAAATTGGTCTGAGCTGACAGGAAGTCTATAGTAACTTATATGTAAAGAGTGATTATCCTTTCTGGCAGCTCAAACCAATCTGGCCGATTTCCTCTGACCTATTTTTTCAACAAAGCTTTTCCACCCACAGAACTGTCGCTCATTCATTGTTTTTCAGTTTCTCTTTCTGTAAACGCTATTGTCTGTGAAATTCAAACCAGCCCATCTGGTACCAGCTGAGATGAAAGCCGATTTCATCTCAGCTTTAGCTTCCCATTACTATCTTGACTTTCTGGCACTAACTGAGACCTGGATATCTCCACAGAACTCAGCTATGCTGGCTGCTCTATCCTCTGCTTATGCTTTCTCTCACACTCCACAAGAAACTGGCAGGGGTGGTAGTACATGTCTGCTGTTGTCTCGGAGATGGTGCTTCACACTTCTCTCCCTGTCTCATCTCAACATCTCATCCTTCCAATTCTATGCAGTTACAGTTACCTCCCTGATCAACCTCCTCATCATCACCATCTACCGCCCTCCTGGTCCGCTAGGAGAATTTCTTGAAGAAATGGACATGCTCCTCAGCCTTTTCCCTACTGACAGCACCCCTCTTACAGTCCTTGGAGAGTTCAACCTCCCCTCTGACAAGCTTGAGCCCTCTTGCCTTCTCTCTCTTCTCCACTTGTTATCAGTTGTTATCCTTTACCATCACCCTCCCTATCCTGCCAAAAACCAGCTATCAATACCTCTGTCCTACCCGTCAAAATATCCATTCTATCTCCCGTTCCGCCATAGCTTCCTGCACCCTATCATCCCTTCCAGACCCCGACTCCTTTTCCTCCCTACTACTGCAGTTAGCCACAGACACTTTCCTGTCCATGGACCTCCTCTGCCCTCTACGCTCAAAACCTAGGAAGCTTTCATACACTGTTCCTTGGCTGTTGGATGTGCTGTGCAGAGAACTAAGAACAGAAGAGAGAAAGTGGAGGAAATCACAACTCAACACAGATCTTGCCTCTTACCATACTCTCCAGTCCAAATTCTCATCTGAAATGACTTCTGCTAAGACTGCCTTCTACAAGGAAAAGCTGGAAACTTCTGCACAAGAACCTCACAAGCTCCACAACATATTTTCTTCACTAATCAACCCACCAGCTCTTTCTGCTCCATCCTCCCTGACTGCTGAAGACTTTTCCACCTGTTATGATGAGAAGTTTGAAAAAATCTGCCAGACGTTCACTTCTACCCCAACTCCTATACTACCCACTGAGGATTCCCCTTCTCCTTCACTGGCACATTTTTCTAATCTTGCAATAAAAGAGATCCTGCAGGTCATCTTGTCCTGGAATCCTATCACTTGCCCATTAGATCTAATCCCTTCCACAATGCTCCAGACCATCTCTCAAGATCTCCTCCCCTTCATCATGACTATCATCAATTGTGCCATTTCATCTGGTGATGTACCAAGTGCATTCAAGAGAGCAAGGATTATTCCCATCCTGAAGAAACCCACTCTGGATCCCTCTGACATCGCCAACTACTGACCGGTATCACTACTCCCTTTTCTTTCTAAAATCCTTGAACACACTGTCTACAATCAACTCTCAAAGAACAACCTCCAAGATCCTAACCAGTGTGGCTTCAAAGCGGCACATTCCACAGAGACTGCCGTTTTGGCGGTCACTGAGAAGCTACAGGCTGCTAGATCGGCCAAACTGTCACCAGTCCTCATCCTCCTCTACCTTTTAACACAGTCAACAACAAGACTCTCTTGTCCACCCTCATGAGTCTCAGAATTCGTGGTGCAGCATGGCAGGTGTTTGCTAACTACCTGGAAGGTCACTCATACTAGGTGACATGGAGGGAATCCACATCTGCTCCCTGCAGACTCTCCACTGGTGTCCCACAAGGTTCAGTACTTGGTCCTCTTCTGTTCTCCCTCTATACTCGATCTTTAGTGAGGTCATATCCTCACATGGGTTCTCATACCACTGCTATGCGGACGACAATCAACTCATCCTCTCCTTCTTTCCCTCAGATCCTCTTGTTTCTGCTCAGATCTTAGCATGTCTGGCAGACATCTCATCATGGATGGCAGCACATCAGCTGAAACTGAATCCCAGAAAAACTGAACTGCTGTTCATCCCAGCTCATTCATTACCATGTCAGGATCTTGTGATCTCCCTGGACAACTCTCTGATCTCACCTTTGGTTACTGCACTCAACCTTAGGGTAACCATCGACAATCAACTTTCCCTTTCCTCTTATTTTGCTAATCTGACATGCTCATGTTGATTTCTCCTTTACAACATCAGAAGGATTCGTTCATTTCTATCCATACAAGCCACTCAGGTGCTGGTTCAGTCTCTTGTCATTTTGAGACTGGACTACTGCAACTCACTCCTGGCAGGTCTGCCTCTGAGCACCATTCGACCTCTGCAACTGATCCAGAATGCAGCTGCATTGTTTTCAACCTTCCCAAGTTCTCCCACACCACCCCACTGCTACGTTCTCTCCACTGGCTTCCTGTAGCTGCCCACATCCGATTTAAAACTCTGATGCTTGCCTACAAAGCCAAAAATGTACCAACACCCACTTACCTCAAATCACTTATCACACCCCAGCCTGCACCACGCTCCCTCCAAAACTCTAGCACTGCTAGACTGGTGCCACCATCTCTCAGGGTACAAGGAAGGCATGCATCAAGACTCTTCCCTGTTCTGCCACCTAGGTGGTGAAATGAACTTCCCTTAGATGCCCGAACAGCTGAGTCACTGGCTCAAACAAAAGACCTACCTCATCCTAACGTACTTAAATTAGCACTTTTCATTTTTAAAAAATGTCTGTTTTTCTTACTATATTACCTCCCAACAGAATTTTAAGATGGCGATGGTATTCTTAGTCCGTGACCTAGTGAACCAGTATCGCAATGTATTTATTAATAGAGACTTCAAAGCAATTGTGTAAGTCATTCTGGATAAGGGCATCAGCCAAATGCCATAAATGTAAATGTAAATGTAAACATCCATGCCATGAAACATTAAAGGCTGATTAGATAACTGAATGAATGTGCAGTGGTACAGGTTTTCTTAATAAAATGGATGGTGTAAATCTCCCTTGTGCCACCAATACAGCTTCAAGGCATGGACTCCACAAGGCTTCTGAAGGTTGTATGTTGTATCTGTTTGTCCAGCACATCCCACAGATGCTCAATCGGATTGAGATCTGGGGAATTTGGAGGCCAAGTCAACACCTTTAACTCTTTGTCATGTTTCTCAAACCACTCCTGAACAAATTTTGCATTGTGGTATGGTGCATTAACCTGCTGAAAGAGGCCACTGCCATTAGGGAATACTTTTGCCATAAAAGGGTGTCCTTAGCACGTGTACTTAGTACGTGTCAAAGTAACATCCCATATGAATGCCAGGACCCAAAGTTTCCCAGTGGAACATTGCAGGGAGCATCATACTGCCTCCACCGGCTTGCCTCCTTCCCATAGTGCATCCTGGTGCCATCTATTCCCTGGGTAAGCAACGCATATGCACCTGGCCATCCACATGATGTAAAAGAAAACGTGATTCATCAGACCAGGTCACCTTCTTCCATTGCTCCATGGTCCAGATCTGATGCTTACATGCCCATTGTAAGCGCTTTCAGCAATGGACAGGGGTCAGCATGGGCACTCTGACATCTGAGTCTGACATACACAGCAAGCTGTGATGCACTGTGTAGCCAATATAACAATACATAAAGCACTCTATATAGCACTCTATAACAATATACTCTATACTGTATTGTAAGGTACTTGTATCTGCCATCTGCCATATACAAGTACTCTCTCTCTCTCTCTCTTTATCTATCTATCTATCTATATATATATATATATACATATATATATATATATATATATATATATATATATATATATATATATATATATATATATATATAGATAGATAGATGGATAGATAGCCCGGGGGAGGGCAGAGCACAGACCCACAAGAGACAGGTTGCAGTCACAACGGGTGTTTTGACGGGTCAAAACGGGTCTCGTCCGCACTCGCATGGAGTCTGTCTCTTAGCCGTTCTCCTCGCACGGGCGGAAGCGCGTCCTTTTATCCTCTTCCGCCGTCGCCTGAGTGGTGGAATTTCCCCGACGGACTCCCCAATCGCCGGCCGGTGTAGCGTCGACGGTCCCGCCCCACCGTGACGTTCCTTCCGGCTGATGGTGTGTTTGGCACGAGGCTGTCCGCTTCGTGCTGGTGCGGCAGTCGGGGAAGGAGCGACTTTCTTATTATGTGCGCCGGCTGTCGGTCCGTCGCGACAGTACCCCCCCCCAGCTCTGAGCCTACTGCCGCTCAGTGGTGGGCCCAGAGTGCGTCTCGCCGCGAGAGCCCATCTGCATTACCATGTTGGGCCCCCGCCCGGTGCTGAACCTGATACGAGAAGTCCTGTAAGGCGAGGAACCAGCGGGTTACCCGGGCGTTTGTGTCTTTGGCCTTGGCCATCCACTGTAGGGGGGCGTGGTCCATTACGAGGATGAAGTGCCGGCCAGCCAGGTAGTACCGCAGCTCCTCGATGGCCCATTTTATTGCCAGGGCCTCTCGCTCGACGGCTGCATATTTCCTCTCAGCGGGGGACAACTTCCGGCTGATATAGAGGACCGGGTGTTCTTCTCCGTCGAACGTTTGCGAGAGGACGGTGCCAAGCCCGGTCTCGGACGCATCGGTGTGCACCGTGAATGGGAGGGCAAAGTCCGGGTTGCGCAGTACCGGCGCGCTGGTGAGGGCACCTTTCAGGGCTTGGAAGGCCCTCTCTGCGTCGGCTGACCACCTAACCCGGTCTGGCTGGCCCTTCTTTGTGAGATCTGAGAGGGGGGAAGCTACAGCATAGAAGTTAGGCACGAACCTCCGGTAGTACCCCGCCAACCCCAAGAAGGCACGAACCTGTTTCTTCGATGTGGGTCGAGGGTAGTCCTTTACGGCCTCGATTTTCTTTGTCTGTGGCTTCAGCATCCCCCAGTCAATGCGGTATCCCAGGTACTGGGCCTCAGTCAGCCCAAGGTGGCATTTCTTGGGGCTGGCTGTCAGGCCGGCCTCCCGGAGCGCCTTCAGGACCTCCCCTAGATGAAACAGGTGGTCGGCCCAGGTGGAGGAGTGGATGACTACGTCGTCCAGGTAGGCAGCTGCAAACATGCGGTGGGGCCGCAGGAGGATGTCCATCAACCTCTGGAACGTTGCGGGTGCCCCGTGTAGCCCAAAGGGGAGAACCCGGTACTGCCAGTGGCCGGTGGCCGTGCTAAAGGCCGTCTTGAGTCTTGCGTCCGGCGCTAGCGCAACTTGCCAGTAGCTTTTGGTCAGGTCCAAGGTAGATATGAACCGGGCCCTCCCCAGTCTCTCCACGAGGTCGTCCACTCGGGGGAGGGGATAGCTGTCGAACTCCGATACCTGGTTCAGCTTCCGGAAGTCGTTGCAAAGCCGCATGCTCCCGTCCGGCTTCGGCACGACGACGGTGGGGCTGGACCAGGGGCTGCTGGACTCCTCTATGATGCAATCCTGCAGCATTCGGCCAATTTCTTCCTCGATGGCTTTGCGTCGGGCCTCTGGAACACGGAAGGGCCTTTGTCTCACCACTACGCCGGGAGGAGTTTTGATCTCGTGGTGGACCAGCTGTGTCATCCCTGGGGAGGCCGAAAACACATCAGAGAATTGGTCTACCAACTCAGTGAGCTCCTGTCTCTGGGCGGGGGTAAGGTCCTCCCCGAAACTGACCAAGGTACGCTTGCCATGGTCTGTGTCCCGGGCCGCGTACGCCGACACTACCGGAGCCGGTTACACCCACTTCTTTAGAAGGTTCACATGGTAGAGCTTCTCCTCCGCGCGCTTACCGGGCTGTTGCAGGCGGTAGTTGACAGGGCCCCGGCGCTCGAGGACTGTATACGGGCTTTGCCACGGGGCCAGGAACTTACAGGCGCTGCTGGGCACTAACAGGAGGACTTGATCCCCCGGCTGGAATTCTCGGGGCTGCGCTGGGCGGTTGTATACCCTTCGCTGCTCCTCCTGCGCGGCGTGCATGTGCTCCTGGACTATTGGAGCTACCCGGTCGATCCTCGCTTGCATCTCCTGCACATATTCGACGACTGAGTGGAAGGGGGACGGTTGCTCGTCCCAGGCTTCGCGGGCCACGTCCAACAGTCCTCGCGGGCGCCGTCCGAACAGGAGCTCAAAGGGGGTGAAGCCCGTGGACACCTGGGGGCATTCTCGGACGGCGAAAAGCACGTAGGGGAGGAGGAGGTCCCAGTTCCTCCCCTCCTCGTCCACCACCCGGCGCAGCATCCGTTTGAGCGTCTGGTTGAACCGCTCGACCAGCCCGTCGGTTTGCGGGTGGTAGACCGACGTCTTAAGGTGCTTCACCTGTAACAGTCGACACAGATCGGACATTAGTTTAGACACAAAAGGTGTACCTTGGTCGGTCAGCACGTCCTTTGGGATCCCCACCCGACTGAACAGGAGTACCAGCTCCCTGGCGATGTTCTGGGAGGTGGCTTTGCGCAGCGGCACCGCCTCGGGGTACCGGGTGGCGTAGTCAACAATGACCAGGATGTACTCATGGCCCCGGGCAGACTTGGGAAGGGGGCCCACGAGGTCCATGCCCACTCGCTCGAACGGGACGCTGATAATGGGCAGAGGGATAAGGGGCGCCGGCGGGGGCCTCCGTGGGGCAGTGCGCTGGCACTGCGGGCATTGCTGGCAGAAGGCCCGGACCTCCGCGTCCATCCCGGGCCACACAAAGCGATCCCTCAGCTTCTCCAGGGTGTTTCGTGGCCCCAGGTGGCCGCCGAGGGGATGGGTATGAGCCAGATGCATTACGGTTTGAGTCTTTGGTTTGGGCACCACCAGTAGGTCCACCTGCTCCCCGCGGCGGCAGGCCCGCTGATAGAGGAGACCGCTCCGGACGAGAAAGTACGAGGTAGGGAGTCTCAGGTCAGGGCTCTGGTCGACTCCCTCTATCACTCGCACCTGGGCCCAGCAGTGCTTCAGGCGGTCGTCCTCCTTCTGCTCCCGTCCAAACTTCCCCTCCCGGTTCCTCTGGTGAAAGACAGAGGGTTAGTGTGTTGGGGGGCCTTACCTTCCGTGGTGGGGTCTCCGTCGTCCTGGGCCAGGTAGGTCTGCCGGGCCCGGGTCCTCTTCGTGCGTCGCCGCGGCCTGCTGGACTCGGCCGCCGGGCCCATCGGGAATCGTGGCCAGTCCCTTCCAAGGAGCAGGGGCACCGGGAGCTCGGGGATCAGGCCCACCTGGAGGGGCCAGACCCCGGTTTCGCCCCGGATCTGGACCTCGGCTGCGGGAACTTCCCGGGTGTCCCCATGGATGCAGGTTACGGTGAGAACCCCCCCCCGGGCAACGCCCTTTGGGTAGAATGGAGGGCCGGGCGAGGGTCACCGTGCTCCCGGTATCCAGCGGGGCGGTTACCGGGTTCCCCTCGACCCACACCGTCAGGGTGGGGGCCTCCGGCGGCTGTTGTAGATGGAGGGCGCAGCCCGCTAACCATGGCTTCGGAAGCGGCCGGGCAGGTTCCATCTCCGGCTCCGTAGGCATGGGCTCGTCCACGGGGGATACACGAACGGGCGATCTCTGGCGAGTCCTCCAGGTGCCGGGACGGGGCTGGCGGTCGGGCCAGGGGCCAGGGGCACCAAAGGGCATGTCGGGGAGCCGCTGCTCACCTTGGCCGAGCTCAAGGGTGGCCATGGTTCGCTCAAGGGCGGTTAGGAGCTCCTGGGGCGTTGTCGGTGCTTGCGCCCCTACGGCTTGGCGTTCTGTGCGGGGCAATGCCCTCAGGAAACGGTCCGTGGCCACTTTTTCCGCCACCTCCGCGGCGGTATGCCGATCCGGCCGGAGCCACCTTTTGGTTATCCGAATGAGGGTGTTCAGCTGTCCGCGTGGTCGGGCCCCCGGTCGATAAGCCCAGCGATGGAACTCTGTCGCTGCCTGGTAGGGGGTTCGCCCACACCATGCCAGGACTCCCTCCTTCATTGCCGCGTAGTCGGCAGCCTCCTCTGGCTCGAGGGCATAGTAGGCCGTGCGTGCCTCTCCCGTGAGCAGTGGGCCGAGGGCGCGAGGCCAGTCGTCACAGTCCCATCCCTCCCGGCGGGCAATACCCTCGAAGGCCTCGAAGTACGCCTCAAGATCTTGTTCGGGGGTGAGGGGGGGAAGCAGGCGGCGGATCTCGCGTCCCGGGTCGGGGAGGGGTATGGAGGCGGCGTGGGTCTCAGCCCTCAGGCCAATTAGCGTCTGGGTTGCGACCTGAAGGCTTTCGGCGAGCTGCTGTGTCACTGCTTGCTGCTGGATGCTAGTCTCCAGCAGGTGTTTCAGTGCGGGGTCCATGGGTTTTTTTTGTTTTGTTTTGTTTTTTTTTCTCTTTTTTTTTTTTGTTGGTTTTGTTTTTTTCTCTCTCTCGGGGTTTTTTTTTTTTTTTGCTTGTTTGTAGGTGAGTCTGTACTCTATGCCTGCGTCCTTCACCAGTGTAGGGGAATTAGCCTGGGGGAGGGCGGAGCACAGACCCACAAGAGACAGGTTGCAGTCAAAATAGGTGTTTTATTTGTCTGTGTGGGAGCTGTCTGTAGTGAGGAGGTGAGTGTGTGTGAGTGTGAGGGGTTTTGTGGGGGTGTGGCTGGCGTTGTGACGTTCTTGAGGGCGTGTCGGGGTTCCCGAGACGTGTGCGTGGGTTTCCCGTGCCATCATCCACCGTCGAACGCGATCTCACCACCTGTCGGTCTCGTCCGCACTCGCACGGAGTCTGTCTCTTAGCCGTTCTCCTCGCACGGGCGGAAGCGCGTCCTTTTATCCTCTTCCGCCATCGCCTGAGTGGTGGAATTTCCCTGACGGACTCCCCAATCGCCGGCCAGTGTAGCGTCGACGGTCCCACCCCACCGTGACATTCCTTCCGGCTGATGGTGTGTTTGGCACGAGGCTGTCCGCTTCGTGCCGGTGCGGCAGTCGGGGAAGGAGCGACTTTCTTATTATGTGCGCCGGCTGTCGGTCCGTCGCGACAATATATATATATATATATATATATATATATATATATTGTTAATTATAGTGCTTTATCTATTGACAGAGGCAAGTCTCCTCTTCTTATAATGAACCATTATAAGAACGATAACATAATAGAAACAAGCACAATAATACACACCTGTCATTCAGGTTACAGTCGTAAATATTCCGATCCACACTGCTGCAGAAAATGAACAACTTCTGATTAGAAAACTGAATCAACACCTTCTGATTCTAATAATTAATAATAATTTTAAATGTTTAATTTAACAGTTAATTTTGAACTTTGGCAATCACAAGAATCAACAAAACCATCCAATTTTTAAATGGTGATTTTTATATTAATTTTTTTCTCTCCTGCCCTATTTTCCTCATTGTGTGCGGGGACAGTGTGCTCATGGTTAAAATTCCTGACAAACTTCCAAATGTTTCATCAATGTGAGATTATGACCTAAAATGTGCTTAAAATGTTTATTAACTTTTTAATAAAATATAAAATAATATAAAATATAACATTTTTTTTAAGTTATTAAAAAAATAACTTTTTAATAACTTAAAAAGTTATTCCTTAGGGTCTTTAATAATTTTGGCACATATATTTTTGAGACAAAATACTATTCTTTAAAAAAGTAAATTTTATGTTGGAATTATGATAAATAGTTTCTCCTGTTCGACTGGAAAGATTATACAATATTTTTTGCTACTTTTTATGAAGGGTGGCAAAAATTCTGGAAGGCACTGTCCATCCATCCATCCTGAACCGCTTATCCGTTATTGGGTCGCGGGGGCGGCATCTCCAGCAGGGGACCCCAAACTTCCCTTTCCCGAGCCACATTAACCAGCTCTGACTGGGGGATCCCGAGGCGTTCCCAGGCCAGTGTGGAGATATAATATCTCCACCTGGTCCTGGGTCTTCCCCGAGTCATGGCACTGTCATGGTAATATGTTATAAACATAGTTGGCATAAACAAAAGTCTAAATTAATTTCTTTTACAGCCATTTGTCATAAAAAAACAACACCACTAATATGTGTTGGAAACCACATTACATAATATCATGCTCCTGACCTGTCCAGGAAAATCTTATCAAAATTAAGTTGCTTGCACTCCACTTCCAGCTTTGGCCGGACTCCTCTGCAAGAGATGAAGAAGACGGCAGGTTCTGGGTTGTCCTTAATACAGCACACCACACTGTCTTCTGTAAGACCTGGAGTGGTGGGGTATGCCCATACTCTGAGCTCCTGCAAAGTGTACAGAATACAATGCTCAGTACATGAATCTGACCTTATGGACAATATATACTTTGGTCACTAGATAGAGACACTCTGCCTTTGTTTTTTTTCTTTTGACTTGCCTTGCTAACCTTTGTTTTCACCTTTCTCTGATTTGCTAGGCTGTACCCTCCCTTTTCTTTGTTCTTTACTCAGTCCTCTGTTCCTCATGTGTGTACTAAGCCACTGTCTTTGCCTTTTGTTACTACTGTTTAATTTTTGCCACCTGCCTTTTGACTTTTGGGTTCTTTTATGATTTTTGCCTTTTTGGGATCTTTTGTGATTTTTGACTATTTTAATTGTTTGTTATTTTTGGCCTTGTTGGATTTTTTGTGAATTTTTCCTGATTACTTGTTTTTGGACTTAGCATTCATTTGTTTAACGGATGGATTGTTTTTTGGAGTAACTTTTTGAAGTAAAGTTTTTTCTGGTTTTCCCCCCATCTCTGTCTCCTGGAGTTTCTCTGCAATTGAGTCCAGCCTAGCCTAGGTTGCCAACCCTTACAGTAGGATTGAGCCAACAAGATGGACCCAGCAGAGCAGAATTCCCAGAGACCACTGACCTCAACATGTTTCATTTTGCAGTGGCCAGTCAAGGGACCACAATGGGAAGACAAGTGTCAATAATGGTTGATCAAAGAGCAGTGACAGGAGCATGTGCTGACCCAGATCCTGCAGTGTGTGTGTGGGGTCACTCTATACGTGTTGACTGGCACCCTTTAACCCTACTAACCCCCACATATGAGCCATGCCTACCTGCCCCTCATAGGTTCGATGGGAAACCAGGAGGGTGCCGTGAGCTGTACACTGGCTGCTGAGAGCCAGTGGAACCAGGAGGCACTCAAAGCGGCATTTCAGATTAGTCTTCAGCACTCAGTATCAGGTCTAGGACTTCACTTCTAGATTGCTCCCAAGACTCCAATTCATCAGAGGAACCTATGTGGTCGGGAGGGTCACAACTCTCCCAGACTGAGCTGAGCTTGTGCATGTGAGAGGTGTTGCCTCTACTGTGGGAAACCAGGTCACTTCAGGTCCACTTGCCCAGAGTTATCAAGAAAAGCCCAGTTCCAGTAGGGCGGACTGTGATGGGACCCACCTTCACCCCAAAGTGTTCTCCAGTTATGGTCCTCCTTTCCACCTCCCTTTCTTGAGGTGGGCAACAGCACACCCTTCGACAGCACACTGGAGTCTCTTGTGGACTCTGGTGTTGCCAGCAACTTCATGGACTTGTCCCTTGCCAAAAATCTACAAACCCCCCTGGTCAATCTTGAGCTGCCATTAACAGTTTCTGCCCTGGGCAATGGTAGTGTTCACCACCTTACCACTCCTTTACACCTGTCCATCAATAACCACCAAGAGACGTTGTAGTTCCACCTTATACATTCTCCCATATTTCCCTATTGTCCTAGGCTTCCTGTGGCTAAGCCGACATAACCCTCACCTATACTAGTCCACTGGGCTAAATGCTTGATCAGGGTCCCACCTACCATGCCACATACCTTCCCTGCACCTTCACCATCATCTCCCGAGTCTCTAGAACTTCCCAAGTTGTCCTGAGTGGCTCCTGAGGATCATGACCTGTAGGAAGTGTTCAATAACAAGAGGGCAACCAGTCTTCTTCCTCACTGCTCCTATGACTGCTCCATTGACCTGCAATACTAGCACCTCTAAGGGAAGAATCTTTTCTTTCTCTGCACTTGAGACCAAAGCTATGGAGGAATACAGGATGTCCTAAAAGTCTCCATATATTGGGGAAATTAACACTTTTTTGCAAAATGTAACTTTTGTGGTGGCAGGCTGGTGGCTGGCACACAAAAGGGAAAGAGCGCTCCTCCCACGGCTGCCGCTATGGTGCTGAAGAGACAGCTCCGCTTCAGCACCACCAATGTTTTGGACAGCCAGAGAGCGCGTGGCTGCGGGGCGGGGCTGACAACACACACGGCTGGCGGCTGATGATCAGCGCGGCCGCTCTCCACCATCCAGCAGCCGACGGGAGAGAATAAAAGGGCCATCCCCCGCTAGCAAAGGGAGAGAGGGGCCTCGAGGTATGCATGATAATTTGTTTTGTGTCTCTTGCAGAGGATTCGAAGGGAACGGAGGATTTCGCCCCCTGGCTGCACCTGCGGAGCTGTCTGACTGCAGAACTGGATCTCAGCCGCTCGGAAAGCCCCCAGAATGGCCCAGGAAGCCCCGTGGATGACTCTGGTGCCTGAACACTTCATCCAATTGCACCTCCTTTGCACCCCACACCCTCACGGAATTTAAATAAACTATGCACGTTTGCCCCAGAAATGGCCTCTTGTGTGTCTGTGCTCAGCCGCTGTCTAGGCTCGCTACACTTTATTTGCAAAACATCCTCTACATGATTGCCATTTCTTTGTAAACACACAGGAGTCATCTCTCCCAATTCTGGCAACCGTATCATGTGTGATATGCTTGCCATGTTTCCTGTTAAAGTCCATCGCAACCTTGGAGACCTTCTCCAAGCTCAGGAGGTGCTTCACTTCAGCTCCAGTCCTAGACCTGCCTGACCCAGCCCTCCCTTTCATTGTGGAGGTGGATGCTTCAGAGCTGGATGTTGGAGGGGTGCTCTCTCAGTGGTCATCTGAAAAGAAACTCCACCTATACTTTTTTTTCACACTGGCTGTCCCCCATGGAACGAAATCACAATGTTGGCAACAGAGACGGCTGACAATCAAAGTGCCCTTGGAGGAATGTAAGCAGTGGTCAGGGAGGCCCAACAACCATTCACTGTGTGGCCTGACCATAAGAATCTCAAATATATCCAGACTTAACACCCATCGGGCCAGCTGGGCTCTGTTTTTCAAAAGATTTCAGTTTAATATCTCCTACTGATTCCAGTTAACCTGAGACCTTGAACTGCCCCTAGTTCCAGCATTGTAGCACCAGTTCACTGGGGAATTGAGACTGTTGTCTAATGGGCACAGCAGGGAGAGCCATAGCCAGGAGGTGCTCCTAACTGACTTTTGTCCCTGCTTCTGTACACACCCAGGTATTGCAAAGGGGGTTTCATGGTTGACACCTTGCTGGTCACCCAGGTGCAATGTGGACCCTTGACTTCAACAAAAGGTGCTTTTGGTGGCCCAGCATAGAAGCAGATACACAGGGTTTAGAAAACGTCCTATTCAATCCACTACCCATCCCCAAACAACCCTGGTCACCCATATTGCTAGACTTCATAACAGGACCTCCCACCTCTCAAGGTAATTCAGTCATTAATTCAGTCACTCTAGTGATGAATGATAGATTCTCCAAGGCATGCCATTTGATCCCTTTACCTACTATAAACTTCTCTCTGCTCAAGTTACTGCTGAATTAATGTGTACACATATGTTGAGTCTATGGTCTCCCACAGAACCATGGCTCTCCCACTGGACAGCCGCAGTTTACCTTCTAGTTCTGGAAGCCTAGTCAGCCAGCCTCTCCTCTGATTTCCATCCTGAGTCCAATGGCCAGACAGAGAGGTTGAACCAGGACTTGGAAATGACACTGCACTGCCTGGCATTCACTACCCCAAGCTCCTTGAGCAACTACCTCCTGTGGGCAGAGTATGTGCACAACCCTATATGCTGCTTTTCTACTGGGATGTCCCCGTTTGAGTGCCAGTTCGGGTAGCAGCTCGCGCTGTTCCCAGAGCAGGAGCCCAATGTCACGGTCCCTTCAACACAGAGGTTTGTCCATTGCTGTCAGCGCACCTGGATGAAAGGCGTGGAGGGTTCTACAATGGGCTTCTCAGCACCAACAGCTTCAGGCCAACCTCTGGCACAGACCTGCCCCAACTCGCGCACATCCTCCCTGCAGTTAATATCCTGTGAACACCCCCCCTTCCCCACTCACCCCACTAAGTTCATCAGCCCTATCAAGGTGCTGCAAAGGGTCAATGCATGTGGTATACCGTCTCCTTCTTTCTCAATCCATGTGGATCAATCACCAGCCCCGTATCCCCTGCAACACACCCTCCCCCTTGCCCATGTGTCATCAAGGGCTAACCTGCCTTCACTGTCCGCTGCCTGCTGGATTTCAATCAGTCTGTGCATACATCCAGTACTTGGTGGACTGGGAGTGCTATGGCCCAGAAGAATGTTCCTGGGTTTCTCTCTGGAACATTCTTGACCCAGAGTTAATTCAGGATTTCCAGTTACACCATTCTGACTGTCCCCAGAGAAACACCAGGAGCCGTTCCTAGAAGGATTTTGTTTGTATTTTATGGATTTTGAACACTAGATGAAGACATTCTGCCTTTGTATTTTTCTTTTGATTTATTTTGTTAACCTTCTTTATTGTTTTCAACTGCCTCTGATTTGGTAGGCTATTTAAACCCTTCCTTTCTTTGTTCTTTATGCAGTTCTCTTGTTCCTCACGTGAGTACCAAGAAACTGTCTTTGCCTTTTGTTACTAATGCTTTTTCTTTTGCTGCCTGTCTGACTCTTTTGTGAATTTTACATGATTGCTTGTTTTTTGTATTAAGGGTTCATCTGTTTAATGTTTTGATTGTTTTTGGATCTCTGATTGCTGTCTTGTGGAACTTTTTGGAGTAAAGATTTGTCTGGTTTTTCCCTCCTATCTCTGTCTCTTGGAGTTTCTCTGCAATTGCGCCCAGCCTAGCCTGTGGAGCAGTGGTTAAGTTGTTGGGTCATCACCACCATCACCTAGGTTCAAATTCTGTCCAGGTCACTAACCCTTACAGCCTTCATTCCCTAAAAATTTTTTCTGTATTGAAATTTTGTATTAAGACATACTTTTCTCTCATTGGGCTTAAGAACCATGCTCAGAGGGTCCAGGATGAATGTGGTGGATTTGGTGTCTCGGTGGAGGCAGAAATGAACCTCTGCCTCCATGGGGGAGTTGTTGTATATTACTAGTCTTTCTGTGTTTTCTGGGGACTTCTTTTCCTTGTACCTACGTAAAGAGCTACAGTGTTGTAACTTAGTAATTCATTTTGTCATTTACAAATTCCCCTTTATAACAATGTGATAATATGCTTAATTTCCAAGATTATGCATTTGACACATTATTTAAATAATTTCTATATGTATGAGCACTATGAGGAATATTTGAGGGAATTATTATTATTATTAGGGAATACATGCTTAAATTGTAAGAGCAAGAAAAATAAAGCACCTGTCTCTAGTTCTTCCACAAAGCAGGGGCCTGAAGTCATAAAGGCCTGAGCGGATGACGTATGCCTTCTGTAAGCCATTCTCTTTCTGCATGGCCTTTTTACAGTGGGCAAACACTGTCCTATAATACACAAATAAAACCCATCCGAATAAACAACAGAATATGGGCAAACAGTTGCAAAAAAATGGGTTCTGGTCACAGGTCTACTGCCTGTTCTCCAGAATTGCAAGTAATACTTATAGTCTTTGCTGATGGATGGGAAAGCACAGATGCCTCTGCAGTAGAGCTGATATCAGCGCTTGGTCTCCATCACTTCAAACCCCTGACTCTGTTTAAAATCACCAGGCACAGCTGAGTGAAACCACAGTTTCAGGGTCACGTCTCCATTTGCCGGCACAACCCAGCGAAAATGAGTAAGCCTTCATGAGAACGAGGATGAAATCATCAAAAAACAATAGTAACAAAAGCAAAAATGATTGTACATATAAAATACATAATCAGGTTTACTGTAAAAAAAAAAAAAAATTAAAAAAAAAAAAAAACAACACAAGTTTATACCAATTTAGTAAAATATTTTTACTCATAAAGCAAGATATAAAGAGTAATATATATACACACACACACACACACACATATATATATATATATACATATATATATATATATATATATATAATGTATACATATATATATATATATATATATATATATATATATATATATATATATATATATATATTTAACCAAATACCTCTGGATGTGTTCTGTAAGACAATCTATAAGAGAATTGCTGTGGTCAGTTTAACATTTGCCTTCAACTCTATTTAAGAACTTATTTGAGGACTGAATCAACTTAAATAATGACACTATTTTCCACCTCGCTATACCTATATGCTCATTGGTAAACCGTAGTCTTGCAAAATGCTTTTTCCTGGCACGCCCCCCATGCAGGTCAAATTTGTGCGATCTCTTTCTGATTGTAGAAGCATGCCCTTTGACACCAACAGTTGCAACACTTGGTAGCAGATCCTGTGATGAAATATTGGGGTTCTTGGAGACTTCTTTTTGCATCAGATGGTCTGCTCTTGGGCTGAATTTGCTGGGATGGGCAGTCCTGGTCAAACTGGAAGTTGTTTGAAATCTGCGCCATTTGTAGATGATGTTCCTTACGGTAGAATGATGTATTTCAAATAATTTGGAGATCATTTTAAATGCCTAGCCAGACTCATGAGCATCCACAACCTTTTTTACCCCTCTCACATCTAGTGTCTGGTCTTCCCTTTGCTATTGCAAAAGGGAAGACCAGACACTAGATGTGAGAGGGGTATAAATAAGACAGGTTCCACCTACACTCCCTAAGCAGGTTCTAATCACTTGAACACCTGATTCTAATTTTATGGATTTGAAGGTGTGATAAATGTAGGGATGTGCTTATTTTCCATGTAACTTTTTTATTCATTTAAATTGTGAAAATTACTACAAAATGTAATTTTATGTGTCATTTGATAGTGTATCAACTTTATTAATAGGCACTGTTTCAAAGAAGATCAAATGTTTGCTTGTCCAAATATGTCATAGGGTGTGCTTATTTTTTGACATGACTGTATAAGGTAATAAATGCACATCCCAGAGCTGATGTTTTACTCACCCTCCGATGTTGTCCCTAGGTTTTGGATGGGTTAGGGCTTGGACCCACAGGTCCACCTATTCCTCCTCCCATGCTGTTCTCAATAGTCCCATACCCCAAAAGGAGAGTGGTGTCCAGCTTCTGTCTTACTCCTGGCTGCTTCACCTTCTTAATGCCCTCATCTCTGGAAGACTCAGCCGAGGAGAAGCGGGAGATTGACTTTTAGACAGAAGCCCTAAGCCCCACAGTGTCTGCAAAGGTATGTGGATACTTTTCCTTCAGCAATATTTAAAAAAAAAAAAAAGAAAAGAATTTACATTAGAGAAACATCATGGGACTCCCAAGTGGTGGAACATAAAATTGTTTGCCCTATTGTTTGGAGATCAAATCTTGCAAGTTCAAATCTTGATTCCACATTCATTGGTGCAAGGGAGCAAAATTGGCTGTGCTGTCTGGGTTTTGAAGGAATGTTATACTGTCTCTTACTTGTCAGTATCAGCAACACTAGCCAGTCGTGGGCATCTGTGAGCTCATATACAGTGGGGAAATAAGTATTGGACAAGTCAACATTTTTTTCAGTAAATATATTTCCAATGGGGCTATTCACATGACATTTTCACCAAAAGTTGGTATTAACTCAAGAAATCCGGAGATATAAAGAATTCACAACATTAAAGTCCATAAATTAAGTTATATGTAATAAAGTGGAATGACACAGGAAAAAAGTATTGAACACGCTATCTGAAATTTATTTAGAACTTAGTAGAGAAGCCTTTATTTTTAATGACAGCTTCAAGATGCTTCCTGTATGAAGAAATTAATCGGCCGCAGTATTCAGGTGTGATTTTTGCCCATTCTTCTAAACACATTGTCTTTAAATCTTGTTCAATTGAAGTCAAGTCAGGTGATTGACTGGGCCATTCTAACACCTTGATTATTTTTCTCTGAAACCAATTGATAGTTTCCTTTGCTGTATGCTTTGGATCGTTGTCCAGCTGGAAGGTCCACCTTCTCATCTTCTTCATCCTGGTGGATGGCAGCAGCTTCTTCTCAAGAAACTCCCGGTAAAGGGCTCCATTCATCGTTCCTTCAATTATATGAAGTCTGCCAGTACCATGCGATGAAAAACAGCCCCACACCATGATGCTTCCACCTCGAAACTTCACTGTTGGTATAGTGTTTTAAGGGCAGTGCCATTTTTCTCCAAACATGGTGTGTAGTATAACAGCCAAAAAGTTCAATTTTGCTCTCATCTGACCAGACTACACTCACCCAATATTTCATAGACTTGTCCAAATGAGTTGTAGCAAACTTTAAATGAGCTTCAACATGCCTTTTCTTTAGTAATGCAGTCTTGCGAGTGAGCGTGAGCAGTGGAGTGCATTGCCTATTGTTTTCTCTGTGAAGAAGACACCTGCTGCCTCCAAGTGTTTCTGGAGCTCTTTCCGAGTGGTCCTTGGCTCTTGGGATACACTTCTGACTATTCTTCTGAGTCCCTGGTCAGAAATCTTGCGAGGAGCTCCTGTCCGTGGCCGGTTGATGACGGAGTGATGTTGCTTCTACTTGCGGATAATGGCCCCAATGGTGCTTACTGGAGGAGTCAGAAGTTTTGAAATACGTCTGTATCCGATTCCATCAATATGTTTTGCAACAATAAGGTTCTGAAGGACTTGGGAGAGCTATTTGCTTTTACCCATCATGAGATGTTTCTTGTGTGAAATCTTGGTAATGAAAAGCCTTTTCATAGACCCTCAATTTACTAACCCAGCTGACATCAGTTTACACAGATAGAGCGCATAAATACTTACGGATTTCATCTGGTTCCTTGCCTTACCTTGCCTTGGAGAACTGCTTTTCCTTAACGTGTTCAATACTTTTTTCCTGTCTCATTGCACTTTATTACACATAACTTTATTTATGGACTTGAATGTTGTGAATTCTTTATATTTCCAGATTTCTTAAGTTAATACTGATGTCTGGTGAAAATTTCATGTGAATAGCCTCTTTGGAAAAATATTTACTGAAAAAAATGTTGATGCATCCAATACTTATTTCCCCCACTGTATGTAGGTTTGTTAAAGCGATATAAGTTACATGTTAGCTAACTAGCAAGGTAAGTCTTTTAAATTCTTAATTGGCAAGCCAACTTCACTTATTGATAGTTGGCTACTTAGATGAGATGAAATGGACACTGTAAAGTCAGTGCTCCTCTGACCAATTACCCCTCCTAATTATCTGTTACTGCAATGGTCTACTGTTGGCTTGGAAAGGTGTCCAATTTGATAGTATGCAGTAAAAAAATTTTTAGAAAACAAATTCTGTTAAAAATCACTATAGTTTCCTATTATTCACTATAGTTTCAATATGTTTTTGCAACCAGGAGGCATGGCTGATATTAGAGTGGCATGTGTCACTCAGGGATCTATAATCGCTTATACATCACAATCTCAGCCAATGAGAAATATTACATAGTAAAAATGTACATATACAGTAATAGAAGTCAGTGCATAAACTCTGATAAACTGAAGATGATCTTTAATAACTTATTTAATCACTCCTTGAACTTAAACATACTAGGAGAGACCAATTGGTATGACCAATTTTCATTCTTAAGAATTTTTATTGAGGTGCTTTAAAAGTCAATTGTTTCTTAATGCCCAGTCAAACCTGCTGATCAAAACGGGTATAGAGAACTCTCACCCTCTCTTCCTCCAGATACTGTCTGTCAAAGAACAGGGAGTAGAACTCAATGGAAAGGGCAAGGTTTGCATACCAGGACCTCAACCTCATCTCCATTGCTGTAGGGCAGCACAGGCCCCAGCTCAATTTCTGAGGTGGAAAACTCCAGCTGTGGCTCCAATCCCTGACCCTGGGCTAACAGTAGGATCCGCTGGGTGCTCTGGGCCACTGCAATCTCCAGTCTCTCTTTATACATTCTCTGCAAAGAACATACAGTCACATCCAGAATTATTGGCATGCATCAAAAGAATGAGCATAAATAATTGAATAATGTAAACATTATATACAATTATTAAAATTTTCCACCTACTCAAGTTCATTTTCCCTTTCCTCCAACAAAAACACATAAGAACTTATTGTTAAATCTTATTTTCTCTCAAAAATATATGTAGCAATATTACACATGCAAAATACCATTGCTATTTATCACTGTGGAGAAAACCAAAGAGCTTTCAACACAGAAGACAGAGGCTGTTAATCTGTCAGGTAAAGGATATAGTGCTGTGAAAAAAGTATTTGATAGTGTGTTACTGGGTAATACCTTTTACCCATTCAAGCTGTGTTGATCTGATTGAACAGGGTTTGTAGTAACCAGGCCTAGTTGCATTAAGTCCAGCTGAACCCCATTATAAATGCAGTTTCATAGATTTGGGGAATTAGTAACTATGGGGGCAGATACATTTTTACATAGGCCCAGTTGGTATTGGATAGCGTTTTTGCTTCAATAAATAACTATCATTTAAAAACTGTATTTTGTGTTTACTCAGTTAGCTTTGTTTTTATCTCCGATTTAGTATGAAATATACACAAAAACAGAAGAAATCAGGATGGGGGCAAAAACTTTTTCATAGCACTGTATAATCGCTGTAATGTATGGTGGTGGATCACTGGTGATTTAGGGCTGTGTTGTGGCTTGTAGTGGTTCAGGGTCTCTGGTGAAGATTGATATCATCCAGAATTACAGTAAGTACAAAGATATTTTAGCCCACTGCCAGGATGCTAATTAAATAGATAATTACTATAAACTATAACACAAAACAACATAGAAATGACTGTGGCCACAAATGCAAAAACCAGTTAATTCTCCAGACATGTGGAAGGTGGATGGCCTGAAGCTAAAACTACCACTTCCATGAGTTTGTTTGCTCATAGAGTGAAGTTTTTATTGAAAGTAATACTTTGTTCTGGTTTATCCCTCTTTGTTACTCCACAAGCCCTCTACTGCATAATTTAAATACTACTTTGCTGTCACAGTATTTTTTACAACCTTAGCAAAACTCTAGGCTAATTACTTATCTAAACCATAGATTAGTAGTATTTGAGTCTGCGTGTGTGCCATGCACATGAGTGTGTGAGAACCCATCACTTTTTAATGCTTAGCCCTGACAAGGGGGAAAGATAAGCACTACCAGCCTTTAAGATCTGCATTAACTCTCCAGAATCATGTTTGCAATTTGCATCATGTAGGTTTTATTGAAAGGTTTGGGAGCACAAGTCCTGCTTCTATAGTTATAGAAGCCAAATCATATGGAGAAGAAAAATTCTGGTTACTGGATCAAACACCAACAGCTAGTAATTCTTACCTCTTCAGCTGGACTGAATTTGACCTGGATGTTGACCCTGTCACCAGGATACAGCACACCACTGGATGGCAACATTTCAAAGATAAGTGAATTCAGCTTCTCTAAACGAGCATCCTGTCTCAGGTGAAGTGGGATATGCTTTTCAGTCTTGACACATAACCAAGAAAACAACACATATTTAATGTGATTAGTTTTATTTATTTATATATGTCCTCTGTACTTAATTGGTACAGCACTGAAATACAGTTTTCTCAGATTTACATACATAATTTTTCACTTGAAATTTTAAAAAGGGAAACAAAGTTATTTCAAGGGAAAATGCACATCTGGAAATAAGGTTTTGCTTTTGTGTAATGTTTATCATTCCCAGTATAGCATAATATTAATGATACAAATCTGTCAGAGAGATTTTTGATTCTCATAATACAAACACAATATAAGGTGTTGGTGCATTTGTTTTTGTGGCCATTGTTACAGATTTCATGTCAATATTTTAATGGTACACTAACTCACTGATGACAATAAATACATTCTCTGTCTTCTCCTGCACTTCACTGAGTAGTGGCGTGCACAGACCTCAGCTGATGCAGGGATGGAAGGACCACAAAATGTATTACTTTAATTTAATCATGTTGAATTCATATTCAATTTTGTTGATGTTATAAACTTTATGTTTGTATTATATGGACCAAAGTGCTAGCTATCATGAAATCAGATATGGATGCCTTACACATTAAAGAGTTTGAATTTTACATAACGTAAAATTTAAAAGTATTAAAAAGTCTCATTAAATAAATAACCAATACTAATAAGCACATGAGGAGGTGCTAAACTATGCTACTGTATGGTAACTACGATACTGAATGGTTTTGGATAAAAACAAATTGAATGTCATTGTCAGAAATGCCACAACAATCGAGTTATACTTTTATTATAACTGATTAATCATAATTCTCATCCTGCCGCATTTGCTACGTTTACACTAGCATGGTAGTATACATCTAAATTTCCCATATTACCTGTAGCTCGTGAAGTAACCCACGAGGCTAGCACACCAGTGAGGCTAAATACTAAAATTAAATATATATATACACATATACATATATATATATATATACATACACACTGTCGCGATGGACCGACAGCCGACGTACAAGGTACTAAAATCGCTCCGTCCCCGACTGCCGCGCTGGCGCTGATTATACGGCCCCGCGTCAAGCATTCTGACAGCCAGAAAGCACGTGGGGGTGGGGCGGAGCCGCCGAAACACCCTCGGCCGGTGAATGGTGCACCGCCCGCGAAAAATCCACCATCCAGCAGACGAGGGGAGAGTATAAAAGGCCGCTCTGTCGGGAGCATGATTTCACGTGATATGTGCGCGTGGCTTCTTCATAACGCTCACTGTTGTTTGACATTTCCGGCGTTAACTAATCGGCATTCTCTCTCTCTCTCTCTCTCTCTCTCTCTCTCTCTCTCTCTCTCTGTGTCTGTGGTTTCTTTCAGGAGATTCGGATCCAGGCGAGGCCTCCGTTCCCTGACTGCGCGCGCGGCGTTGCCTGGCGGCTCAAAAAAGCCCTCATTTAAAAAAAGAGTTGACATTTCCGACTGGGAACCCAGAAATTGCGATATTCCATGTCAAATTGAACACAGCATAGTCCATGCTCCAAGCCTGTCATCATGGCGGTACCGAAAGTTTGAAGAAAGCGGCAGAGTCCTGTTTGGGATTACTTTGAATATGACTGTGTGTCAGATAAAAGCAAGTGCCTTGCAGTGGAAGGTGGTGAAATATGTTGACAATTTATTAAAGGGAAAAATCCCTCGAATTTGAAAGTACATTTGAGAAGCGTGCACAAGGAGACTAACCTAGCTTACCTTAATAACGTAAAGGAGAACGCCAAGCCCCCTCCCCCGAAACAGAAGCTAACCCCGGTACAGGGCTAGGCATGCATGACGGAGACAACCACAGGACAGAGAACACTACAGCAGTGCTTTCACTGGTGTACCGATAGCTGCTGGTTAGTAAATACCCAGGAACACCACAAGCGGGAGGAAGCGTTGGTTAATATGTTTATTGATACTGGGATGTCTACACAACTGTGTGAGTTGATTGCTTTCAAAAAGTTCGCCACTTTACTCGAACCAATTGTAAAGTATTCATGTAGGTGTCAGCTATAACGTACACCTTTTAGATTTTTGATATTTAACAAAATAAACTATTAAATCATATGTAAATTAGATATGAATTTCACTACAGAATGGGCCCATACACAAAGTATACCATAATTTAAAACTCAATAGCATTTGAATGGAATGATGTGCAGTCACAAAACCAACTGTAAAGTGTTCAACTGGGTGTCAGGTATGACACACACCTTTTAGATTTTTGATATTTAGTGTTATTGTTACGATACCTGTTGGAGACAAGTGCAGACGGGCAGGTTTAGCATGCGTAGAATAGACAGAAGAGGAAACACGGAAAACAGTCGAAGGTCAGGCGATCAGGCGAACAATCCAAACAAGGCAGGGCAGGAAATCGTAAACAAGAAACAGGTAGTATATCCGATAACCCAGAAAACCCAGAAAATCCAGAAAGTAGACAATGGCTTGGTCAAACGACAGAGTCACGACAACTGAGCGTTTACTTCGCGAGATGCTGAAGTTAACGAGGCCTTTTATAACTTATGGTGAAGCACAGGTGTTCGCACTCAGTACTCCGGCGAACTCAAGCACAGGCATGGCTGGGAAGTGTAGTTCTCGTCTGCCATGTTTGTAGGCAGAACTGTATTCTGAGAACTGCAGCCATGAGTTTGCCGCGACGTAACAGAGTCCCCCCCCAAAGGGCTCACTCCTGGAGCCGAATCCCTCCGAGGCCTCCCTCTCCTCCAGTCTATCTGGGTGAGCAGCATGGAAGTCTCTGAGCAAGTTTGAGTCCAGAATGTCCTGGGATGGGATCCAGCACTGCTCCTCTGGGCCATACCCCTCCCAGTCCACCAGATACTCGAGTTTTCCTCTCCTACGTCTGGAGTTCAGGATGTTGCAGACGCGGTCGGCTGGGCGGCCTTCAATCTCTAGCGGTTCCGGTTGGGAGTCATCCAGCACCGCCATGGCCAGGGGACCCGGTATCACTGGCTTGAGGAGAGAGACATGAAATGACGGGGCGATGCAGCTGTGCTTGGGCAGGTCCAGGTGGTACGTGACCTCGTTAATTTGCTTCAGGATCCAGAAGGGGCCGATATACTTGGGTTTGAGTTTTCTGCCCGGGAGTGGCGACTTTAGGTCTCTCGTGGAAAGCCACACCCTGTCCCTGGGTTGATAGTTGGGGTGATCCCTCCGGCACCGGTCTGCCTTTTGTTTGGCGGTATGGGAGGCCTGCACCAACTGTTGATGGGCGCGTTCCCAGACCTGTTCACTCCGGCGGAACCACTCATCTGCTGCTGGTGAGTCAATGGGGGAGGTGTTCCAGGGAAACAATGGCGGCTGGTAGCCCAAGACACACTGAAAGGGCGTGAGTTGGGTGGCGGAATGTTGTAGAGAGTTTTGTGCGTATTCCGCCCACGGGAGGAAGTGGCCCCAGTCCTTCGGATTGGTGGCACAAAAGGTTTGGAGGAATCGAATTACTTTTTGATTGGCCCGTTCTGCCTGTCCGTTGGCCTGGGGGTGGTACCCGGAAGTGAGATTAACGGTGACCCCATCTTCTCCATAAAACTGGCCCAGACGCGAGACATGAATTGCGGACCCTGTCACTCACAATCTCCTCTGGGATGCCGAAGTATCTAAACATGTGTTGGAAAAGTAGTTCGGCTGTGGCAAAGGCAGATGGGATGGCCGGTAGTGGAATTAGGCACAGGGATTTTGAAAACCGTTCGATGATCACCAGTATCACGGTGTTACCTTTTGACTCCGGCAAGTCCGTTAGGAAGTCTAGAGCCAGGTGGAACCACGGGCGTACAGGTGTAGGTAGAGGTACCAATTTCTCAGCTGGTAGAGCACGTGGTACTTTAGACTGAGCGCAGGTGGAGCATGAGGATACGACATGCTGTACCTCCCTAGGCATGTGGGGCCACCAATATCTCTCGGCCAGCAGTTGGTAAGTGCGACGAGTTCCCGGATGGCCCGTCGCTAGTGTCGTGTGGGCACAAGTGATGAGTTCCAGACGGTACCGTTCCAGTATGAATTGTTTACCGGGAGGACATGCTGCCGGGATTTGTGACCTGGGGAAGCAAGCTAAGGCTTGATCTAGGGTCCACTCTATGGCACCAACAATACAGGAGGGGGGCAAGATATAATCTTCGTGGTCCATCCAACTTTCAGGGGAGTGGATTTGAGACAGAACATTGGCCTTCGTGTTCTTTGCTCCTGGCCTACATGACAGAGTAAACTGGAACCTGGAGAAGAACAGGGACCAGTGAGCCTGGCGGGGCATGAGACGTTTGGCTGTCCTCAGGTACTCTAGATTTTTATGGTCCGTATAGATTATGAACAGGTGGACGGCACCCTCCAACCAGTGTCTCCACTCCTCTCGGGCCAATTTAACTACCAGAAGTCCTCAGAAGTTCGGTTCCCCACGTCATAATTGCGTTCAGCAGGCGACAACTTTCGAGAGAAGAATGCTACGGGGTGCAACTTGGGTTTGTCTCCGAATCTCTGAGACAGAATGGCCCCCATTCCCGCCTCAGAGGCATCAACCTCCACGACGAACGGTCTGGAGGGATCCGGGTGTCTGAGGATGGGGGCCGTGGTGAAGGCCCGCTTAAGCTTATCCAGAGCCTCCTGGGCATTTGGGGTCCAAAGGAGTTGCCTGGGCTTACCACGCAGGAGGGAAGTCAGGGGTTGTGCTATTTTACTAAAGTCTCAAATGAATCGCCGATAAAAGTTCGTATGGCGTAGACGGTCCAACCATATTGCCAGGTCGATGAGGTCATCGAGGGTAAGCTGCTCGCCCCGGCATGCCAACTCTCGAACTAACTCCGGGTTTAGCCCCTGACAGAACACGGTCTTCAGTGCTGGCTCATTCCACCCACTCCGTGCAGCGATGGTGCGGAACTCCAGAGCGTATTCTACTGAGTCACGTGAGCCTTTCGTGATCTTCAGGAGTTCCTGACCAGTCTCCCAGCCGTCAGGGGAATGATCGAAAGCGCATTGAAAGCGGGAGAGGCAGTAGCGGGTAGTGCACAACCGGCATAGCTGGAGTGGGCGCAGCTGGTGTGGCCTGAATGTATGCAGCCGGTGCTGGTTGGGCACACGCGGGGAAAAACGACAGAAGAGGCATGTAAGTAGCAGGAGGAACCGCGGTCTGCATCGTGGAGGGGCTTAGGCGTGCCACACACTCATTCAAACATGATTGATGATCTGATTCCGCTGTACAGCTATCGCGCCGTTTTGCTCCAGGATGCGGCATTGCCACTCTGGGGCGTCCGCTGCCTCCATAGTAGGCGAAGTAATCTGTTACGATACCTGTTGGAGACAAGCACGGACAGGTCGAAGGTCAGGCGATCAGGCGAACAATCCAAACAAGGCAGGGCAGGAAATCGTAAACAAGAAACAGGCAGTATATCCGATAACCCAGAAAATCCAGAAAGTAGACAATGGCTTGGACAAACGACAGAGTCACGACAACTGAGTGTTTACTTCGCAAGACGCTGAAGTTAACGAGGCCTTTTATAACTTATGGTGAAGCACAGGTGTTCGCACTCAGTACTCCGGCGAACTCGAGCGCAGGCATGGCTGGGAAGTGTAGTTCTCGTCCGCCATGTTTGTAGGCGGCACTGCATTCTGAGAACTGCAGCCGCGAGTTCGCCACAACGTAACAGTTATAATACATAATATAACTTCACAAATGCATAAAGGGGGTCAAAATGACCCGTACTGGATTGAATGGTTTTCTTAAAAAAATAGATGTCCTATTAATTGAAATAATTAAAAGATGATCCATGAATGTTTTCATCTTTCAAACATTTTTACTTGTTTTCTTTTCATTTATTTATGTACATGTTTAGATTGTGGATGGGAGCCAAAGGAATTCAAAATTATTTACATAAGCAGCACTTCCAGTCAACCTTTTTAGCCCTCAACTTCCCTGTCACAAGAGTAATCCTACTCCTTCCTTTCCTCTGTACCATTCTGCTTATTGTGCCCTGAACTTTCATCTTCATCCTCATTTTCATCTGCAGTGTTCCTGTCCCCACCCTCATCTTCCCTGTCACAAGAATAATCCTCATCCCTCCTTTCTTAATAATGATAATGATAATGCTAATAATGATGACGGATGTTCAGGACACAATAAGCAGAATGGTACAGAAGAAAGGAGGGACGAGGATTACAAATAAAAATAAAAATGTTTGAAATATTAAAACATTCGTGGATCATCAGTTCTTTTAATTATTTGTTTGTTTTTTTTTGGAAGAAAACCATTCAATTCATTATGGGTCATTTTGACCCCCTTTATGCATTCGTGAAGGCTTTTTTGGTTCATGCATTGTAGGTTTAAATATCAAAAATCTAAAAGATGTGCATCATACCTGACACCTAGTTGAACACTTTACAGTTGGTTGTGTGACTGTACATCATTCCCTTCAAATGCTATTGAGCTTTAAATTATGGTATACTTTGTGTATGGGCCCATTCTGTAGTGAAGTTCATATCTAATTTACATATGACTTAATAGCATATTTTAATAAAGATCAAAACTCTAAAAGGTGTGTGTCATATCTGACACCTAGATGAACACTTTACAGTTGGTTCAAGTAAAGTGGCGAACTTTTAGAAGGCAATCAACTCACACAGTTTTGTAGACATCCCAGTATCAATAAACATATTAACCAACGCTTCCTCCCTCTTGTGGTGTTCCTGCGTATTTATTAAACAGCAGCTATCGGTTTGCCGGTGAAAGCACTGCCGTAGTGTTCTCTGTCCTGCGGTTGGCTCCGTCATGCCTGCCTAGCCCTGTACTGGGGTTAGCTTCTGTTTCGGGTGAGGGGGGCTTGGCGTTTCAGTTAACGACAATGTTTTTTCACACCTAGTTTTCGTTATTTCATTCGTTTTCGTTTACGATTATAGCCTTGCTCCACATACAGCAATTTGGTAGGGCTTACAGTTTTCTCTTCCCTTCTTTTTTTTAATAATTTCTTTTTTTTATCTCAGAAAATTTACTTGTGCGTTAAATTTGCCAAATGTATCATGTACTGGAGATATGATGGAATGAGTCAATGGGGCAGGCCACTTGATAATAAATACTGCGCCTCCTAATAAGTACTCTCTTTACTACTTATTTATTGCTCGAACCGGACTCTTTCCGTTAGCAAATATTTTTACCGTTATTATCACTCTCTCTCTCTCTCATATATATATATATATATACAGTAAGTCACAAAAGTGAGTACACCCCTCACATTTTTGTAAATATTTGATTATATCTTTTCATGTGACAACACTGAAGAAATGATACTTTGCTACAATGTAAAGTAGTGAGTGTATAGCTTGTGTAATAGTGTAAATTTGCTGTCCCCTCAAAATAACTCAACACACAGCCATTAATGTCTAAACCGCTGGCAACAAAAGTGAGTACACCCCTAAGTGAAAATGTCCAAATTGGGCCCAATTAGCCATTTTCCCTCCCCGGTGTCATGTGACTTGTTAGTGTTACAAGGTCTCAGGTGTGAATGGGGAGCAGGTGTGTTCAATTTGGTGTCATCGCTCTCACACTCCCCCATACTGGTCACTGGAAGTTCAACATGGCACCTCATGGCAAAGAACTCTCTGAGGATTTGAAAAAAAGATTTGTTGCTCTACATAATGATGGCCTAGGCCAGAAGAAGATTGCCAAGACCCTGACACTGAGCTGCAGCACGGTGACCAAGACCACACAGCGGTTTAACAGGACAGGTTCCACTCAGAACAGGCCCCACCATGGTCGACCAAAGAAGTTGAGTGCACGTACTCAGCATCATATCCAGAGGTTGTCTTTGGGAAATAGACGTATGAGTGCTGTCAGCATTGCTGCAGAGGTTGAAGGGGTGGGGGGTCAGCCTGTCAGTGCTCAGACCATACGCCGCACACTGCATCAAATTGGTCTGCATGGCTGTCGTCTCAGAGGGAAGCCTCTTCTAAAGATGATGCACAAGAAAGCCCGCAAACAGTTTGCTGAAGACGTGATCTAAGAAACACCAATATCTTTGCCGTCGCAGAGGCGAAGTTCCTGGAAATTCTTATAAGAAATCGCTCCATGTAATACTTCTCTCAATGTAATACACACATTTCTTATTTCATTCACTCCCTTCCATACAGACAGTAATACACAATGACTTCATAAAATTCTAACTCTAATTCTAAATTCTTGATGATTCCTTCCAGTGAAAAGACAGCAGCCCAACCAGGAGACGCCAAATTGTCGTGGAAACTAGACAACACTCGCAGACTCGTCCTCTGAAGGTAAAAAAAAGGTTTATTACAGAAAGATGGTTAATACAGGATAGAATAATGAGAGCGCTCTGAAAGCACTGCTGTAGTGTTCTCTGTCCTACGGTTATCTCCGTCATGCTGCCTAGCCCTGTACCGAGGTTAGCTTCTATTTCGGGGGAGGGGGGCTTGGCGTTCTCCTTTACGTTATTAAGGTAAGCTAGGTTAGCCTCCTTGTGCGTGCTTCTAAAATGTACTTTCAAATTCATGGGATTTTTCCCTTTAATAAATTGTTCACATATTTCACCACCTTCCACTGCAAGGCACTTGCTTTTATCTGACACACAGTCCTATTTAAAGTAATCCCAAATAGGACTCTGTCACTTTCTTCCGACTTTCGGTACCGCCATGATGCCAAGCGAGAAGCATGGACTATGCTGTGTTCAGTTTGACATGGAATGTCGTAATTTCCGGGTTCCCAGTTGGAAACGTCAACTCTGAAAGATATTTGCTCTATGAAAGACATTGACATAGACGGAAACCAAGGACATTACGTTTTATTTCGATTTCAGTTAATGACAATGTTTTTTCACACCTAGTTTTCGTTATTTCATTTGTTTTCATTTACGATTATAACCTTGGTCCACATCAAGGGCGTAACCATGGTATGGACATTGGGGGGGGTCCACTTAGTTGTCCTTAGCCCAAATGTAGTGTAAAGGAATAAAATGCTGTGCAACTTTCCTCACTTTCACTCAAGGGCGTAACCATGGTATGGACGTTGGGGGGTCCACTTAGTTGTCCTTAGCCCAAATTTAGTGTAAAGAAACGAAATGCTGTGCAACTTTCCTCACTTTCACTCGCATTTATAACAGTCTGTCACAACATGAGGGTTCACAACGAACTCACCAGGAGGATATGCAAGTGAATGTAACGTTAATGGTCAAAAACTGGAACTGACGTTAGCCTAACCTACTTCGTGGGTGTGCAAATATGAAAAGTTAATTGACGTTCTTAAGAACAAACCAGGCCAAGGAATGATGCCTTCTACACTAAGCTAAGGTTACCTACTATTTAGGTATCTAGTTGCTTACTGTCTGAAAAAAGCTTGTATGCTCTGCTGCACTTTTCTATGCTTGGCTGTTGTCTCCATTTCTTACAGACTGAGCTGCTAAAATATATCAATGAACTTGCGTTGAGTATGGGCGTAACCAAGCATACAATTGGAGGGGGTGAACACACCGATTTTCCTTAACAAACGGAAATATATTAAAAAGGGATAGACATAAATAAATAGAACAGATGGAGCAAAGACAGATCTGTTGGCAGGGTTCATTAAAGGGGGACATATAGAAAATATTTTGTACTGTATATTGGGGGGGACAAATTGGTATTTCCTCAACATTGGGGGGGACACAACCCCCCCAAAGAATGCGTGGTTATACAGCAATTTGGTAGGGCTTACAGTTTTCTCTTCCCTTCTTTTTTTTAAATATTTTTTTTATCTCAGTAAAATTTACTTGTGCGTTAAATTTGCCAAATATATCATGTACCACTGATATGATGGAATGAGTCAATGGGGCATGATACTTGATAATAACCTGCCGCAAAAATACTACGGCTCCTAATAAGTACTGTCTTTACTTATTTATTGTTCTTTCCGTTAGCAAATATCTTTACTATTATTACCTCTCTCTCTCTCTGATATATATATATATATATATATGTGTGTGTGTGTGTGTGTGTGTGTGTGTGTGTGTGTCGGTATATATCTTAGTTTTGAAGCTGTGATCTAAGAAACACCAATAATGCTGTCGCAAAGGCGAAGTTCCTGGAACTTCTTATAAGAAATCGCTCCATGTAATACTTCTCTCAATGTAATACACACATTTCTTATTTGATTCACTCCCTTCCATACAGACAGCAATACACAATGACTTCATAAAATTCTAATTCTAAATTCTTGATGATTCCTATTCGTGAAAAGACGTAGCCCAACCAGGAGACGCCAAATTATCGTGGAAATTAGACAACACTCGCAGACTTGTCCTCTGAAGGTAAAAAGGGTTTATTACAGAAAGATGGTTAATACAGGATAGAATAATGAGAGCGCTCTGAAGCACTTGTGCTGAACCACTACTATATATATATAGATATATATATATATGAAACGCAGAGCATGCCACAGTTCAGTGTTCCGATAAGTAGCAGTTTGAGGCAGTTCAAACAGGCTTTGTTTCAGGGTCTTAGAAGATGTGCAGACGAACCTTGAACAGAAGAACATGTTTGTGTCTCTGTATAGCAGATAAACATTCTGTACTGATCTAAGTGACATGACATGGCCTTCTTAGGTGTTATCCTCTGATGAGAATGAAACAGAACAAGAACAAAACTATTACAAAGTAAAAATGAATAATTTCCCCCATTTTATAATTACAAAATATCCATCCATCCATCCATCTTCTACCGCTTACTCCTTTTCAGGATCACGGGGAACCTGGAGCCTATCCCAGGGAGCGTCGGGCACAAGGCGAATTACAAAATATGATAACTAAAATTAACAGCGAAATTACTATGCTGTGAGTACATCAGAACTTCAGAAACCTTTCACGGTTCAACTGAATTCATCATAATACAGACATAATGAAGGCGCTAAGGCTGTTTTTGCGGATATAAAATATGGATGTCAATGGGTTGTCATTGTCAGTGTCGCTGGGAGGATCTGATACCCAGTCAGGTTTAGGATACAAGTCAGGTTGGTAAACATAGGGATCGTACTAAGTCTTTGTCAACATCAGCGTTTGGTCATTAGTGATTTCAACGAGCATGAGAGACTGCTCCGAATAAGAGAAACAATACAAGGCAAAATGAGCAAAACTAGAAGAATCATTGCACCTATTGTTAGACAGATGGTTAATATCCATGAGCCCCATCCCCCGAGTACTGAGTTCAGCCAATCAAACCACATCACGATAGTCTGCGGAGGGTTACGTATCGCAGACCGCATGTATTCAATGATAGAATAACCATTATGTGTCTGTGTGATGTGGGGCCGTGTGACGTTGTGTGGGTAGCACTATTGGCAATGATTCTTATGACCAAAGGTGATACAGAACTGTTTACAGTGGCGGCTAATATCTTGGCATACGGGCTTTTAACTACTAATTGTTGTCCAATCTGCAGCAATAGTCTACTAAAAAACTTCGCAGGCTTATGTGGGACCTATAGAAATCACGTCGCCTTAGGCACTTAGTCCCGTCACCACGCTCAGATAAATACTAAATTTTTGTAAAAGTGTTTGCGTCATGAACTCTTTCTGCTGCAACGATGTGATTGGTGTGATTGATCATTAAGTCTTCCACCCAGTAAACGTCTGGGTTATGCATGTAACCCTGTTCCCTGAGAAGGGAACGAGACGTTGCGCTTAGCATAACAGTATAGGAGCCCCCTTGCGCAGGTGACCGGTATCTGAAACTTGTGTAAAATCATGCCTCTACTTATAGGCCTGCCATGATCAGGTGACGTGGCAATTAAGCGCATCGCATGATATATATATGGCACCTGTGAACCACGCCGCCAGCCTCTATTACCTGAAGCGAACACGCAATTCACAGGCCTGCCCTGGTATGACAAAGCTACTCAATGTCTCATTCCCTTCTCAGGGAACAGGGTTACATGCGTAACCCAGACATTCCCTTTCAAAGGGAACTTAGACGTTGCGCTTAGCATAACAGTATGGGAATGAGAATACCCACTCTGTCATACCGAGGGTACGGCCTGTTCCAAAAGACCCAAGCCCGAGGGTCACTGCAAGACACTCGAGCCCAGGGTGGAATGAATATCCAGGCTGTACCCTTTTGGACAAAGCCTTCGAGGAGGCGACCGCCCTAGTGGAATGAGCCCTTATGCCCAGAGGCGTGGTGAGACCACGCACCTCGTAAGCCATAGAGATTGCTTCCACTATCCAATTAGAGATGCATTGCTTTGACACAGCATCACCTCTACTGTCGACACCAAAGCAGACCAGCAGCTGCTCCGACTTACGCCACTGGCCGGAACGGTGGATGTAAGTACAGAGAGCTCTTACTGGACACAGAAGGTGCATCTTTTCTTGTTCCGGTGTGAGGAACGGAGGAGGGCAGAAAGCCTGCAATACCACAGAGTGGGCAGCCGATGTAGGCACCTTAGGAATATAATCCGGCCTAGGATGCAGGAAGGCCTTGGCTAATCCAGGGGTAAAGTCAAGGCAGGAAGGGGCAACAGAGAGAGCTTGTAGATCTCCCACTCGCTTGAGAGGTGTCAGGGCAGGCAGAAGAGCTACCTTTACAGTCAGAAGCTTCTCAGAGGCTGACTTTAAGAGTTCAAATGGGGCCCCTGACAGACCTCCAAGACCACAGAAAGGTCCCAGGAAGGTATGCGCGGCCTGCTGATGGGCCTCAGCCGCCTGACACCACGCATGAACCTCGAAGTTAGAGGATGTTGCCCCACAGAGACTCTATCAACATTGACTTGGCTGGCCAAAACAGCGGCCATGTAAACCCTGATTGTAGAAGGACCCAACCCTGCTGAGAAACATTCTTGTAAGAACTCCAGGACTGTAGTTATTGCGCAGTTCACTGGGTCTAGCTGACATTCCTCACACCACAAGACAAAAATCCACAACTTGAGCGCATTCAATTTCCTTGTGGATGGTGCTCTAGCGTTTAACATGGTCTCTACAACCTTGGTTGTGAGACCAGAATCTATGAGCTGGTGCCCCTCATGGGCCAGACCCACAGTTTCCATAGTTCTGGCCGAGGGTGATAAATCAGCCCTCCGGCTTGAGACAGTAGATCCCTGCGGATGGGAATCCCCCAAGGAGTACCCTCGAGCAGGGAAATTATCTCCGAGAACCATATTCAAGCTGGCCAATAAGGTGCTACGAGCAGCAGATGTAAACGGTCTTGGCGAACTCTCGCTAGAACTTGTAGGAGCAGAGCGATTGGGGGGAAAGCATATAGCCATGACCTCGGCCACGTGTGCACCATGGCATCCAGCTCCAATGGTGCGGGAGGAGTGAGGGCGAACCAAAGCGGGCAGTCTCCTCGGAGGCAAACACATCCACTTCCGCTTGTCTGAACCTCCACCATATGGACTCCACCACCTGTGGATGGAGCCTCCAACCCCCGGGCCTCAGCCCCTACCTCGACAAGATGTCTGCCCCTACATTCCGGCTGCCTGGAATGTACATTGCACTCACTGACAAGAACTTTACCTCTGCCAAGAGAAAGATTAGTCGTGCCTGCCTGAACAGGGGGCGTGAATGTAACCCTCCCTGGTGGTTGATATATGAGACCACCGCTGTGTTGTCTGACACAACTAGCACATGGTGACCTCACAACTGAGGAAGAAAGAATTTCAGTGCTAGGAATACGGCCCGCATCTCTAGGCGATTTATATGCCACTCCAGATGAGGGCCGCTCCAAAGACCGTGAGCTGGACAGCCATCTAAGACTGCATCCCAGCCCATGAGGCACGCGTCTGTCATTACCATCTTGCGATAGGGAAACGCCCCTAGAGTGTGACCCGAGGCTAGAAACTGTGGACACCTCCAAATACTCAGAGCACATAGGCATCACCGTGTGGCACTGATTACTCTCAGAGGTTTCATCCTCGGCTTTCATCCTCGGATGAAACCCCTGACTTTTCAGCCACCACTGAAACGGTATCATGTGCAATAGGCCCAATGGTATGACGTTGGCTGCTGCTGCCATAAGGCCCAACAGTCTCTCATAGAGACTGGAGGGGATGCCCAGACCTAGCTTTATCTCAAATTTGATAGGATCGATCCTATGCGTGTTGGAGATAGAAACATCCTCATCATAGTAGAATCCCATATAACTCCTAGAAAAGTTGTCCTCTGCACTGGAGAAAGCATACTTTTCTTGAGGTTCAACCTGAGCCCCAAGCTCCTCATGTGGGCGAGAACAACATCTCAATGTTGAACCGCCAGTTCCCTGGATCGTGCTAGAATTAACCAGTCATCCAGGTAGTTTAGTACACAGATGCCCTGGAGTCGCAAGGGAGCCAGAGCAGCATCCATGCACTTTGTGAAGGTGCAAGGGGATAAAGCTAGCCCAAAGGGAAGAACCCGAAATTGGTATGCGTTGTCTCCAAACGCAAACCTCAGGAATTTCCTGTGACTGGGCGATATTCCTATGTGGAAATATGCGTCTTTCAGATTTATCGTCACAAACCAGTCCTCAGACTGAATCTGTGGCACGATAAGTTTGAGCATCAGCGTCTTGAACCTGTATGTCCGAAGAGTATGGTTCAGATGATGCAGATCTAAAATTGGTCGCATACTCCCATCTTTTTTGTGGACCAGGAAATAACGGCTTTAAAACCTCCCTCCCTTAGGGAACGGGGTATATGTTCTATGGCCCCTTTGTCCAAAAGGGAACTTACTTCCTGCGCTAACATTGGGCTCTGCTCTGTGCTGACAACTGTGGTGAGCACACCTCTGAACTGGGGGGGTCGAGCTCTGAACTGGATCCGGTAACCCTTTTCTATGGTAGACAGAACCCATGGAGACACATTTGAGAGTAGTTTCCACGCTGCCATATGGTCTTTCAGTGATGTTAGCTTTTCCACATTTTGTTGGAGGGAAAGCCTCAGATTTCCGTCGCCCTGTGACAGCTCGCTGACCCAAAAAGGCTGGAAACGTGGGATGGCCTTGGCCAGGGCAGGCCCTACATAGCACTGGGGGCTATCTGCCCTAACAACCTCATGTCCCCTGATACGTCCCTCCATGGCCCATCAGGACCATTCCTTCCTTGCCTGCTTTGCTTTTATGATCATTCTTAAATCAGGCTTCTTAGCAGGCTGTGGCTGTGGCCGCCTGGTCCCCCTGGCTCTCTGCGGGGGGAGGCGGGCCACCACACTCACCTTCTGTGCCTCCCCCGCACTAGCACTGGCCCAGGCTCCACTCATGGATGCCCGGGCGAACTCAACACGACAGGCAAGGAACTGGCTGAACGCCGCCGTTTGCTGTTTTGCCTCGCGAATCCTGTCGGCGATGGCATTAACCGCGCCGCCAAACAGGCCGGAAGGTTTAACAGGGGCGTCCAGCAAGGAGACCTTATCTTTGTCCCCCATCCCTGAGAGGTTGAGCCATAGGTGCCTCTCCGCCACAACCAGGCTACCCATTGAACGGCCGATATGACCGGCCGTTTGTTTGGTTGCCTGTAGAGATAAATCTGTGGCACGGTGCAGCTCTGCCACTGCCTCGGGCCCAATTCCCTCCCCAGTATCAAGCTCACTCAGCAGGTCTGCTTGGTAGGGCTGCAACACTGCCATTGTATGCAGTGACCCACAAGCAAGACCCGCTGCCGCATAGGCTTTGCCCACCAACACCGAGGTGGCCTTACATGGCTTAGAAGGTAAAGTTGGCCTCCCTAAATTACCTGCTGTTGATGGAGAGGGGTGGCTCGCAAGCGCCTCCTCCACCTTCGGCATCGCTACATAGCTGTGCTGCTCACTATCCATGACGGCTGAGTAATCAGACGTCGCGGAGTTATAAACACGGTTAGTGTATGGTTTTCTCCAGAAGCATGATATCTCATCATGCATGCACTTCTGGAAAATAGGGGAGTTTTCTGCGGTGTGAGGGAGATTTATATTTATTTTCACTGGAGAGGAAGCGCTCATCCAGCCTGCTACGGCGCCACTTCCTCTTCCCCAGGCCAGTTTTTTTCAACTTTCAACTGCCCTAGTAATCACCTCAAGCAGCTCCTTATATGCTTGAGAGCTGCTGTCGGTTTTTGGTGCAATGGCACCCTCTACCGACTCCTCGGAGTCAGCGAGGGTGTTTTGGCTTTCCATAGGGGAAGGAGGAGTCGCGACGTGAGCTCCAGAGTCAGGCGGAGAGCCGGACCCGGAAGACAGTGCAAGAGATAGAGCAGCGCTTGGCTCCGGTTCCTCCTCTTCCAAATCCATACGAGAACGCCCAGATCCACGAGGCTCTGAAACCCAACTCCCTTCAGACGAGAAGAGAGCGAGCCGAGAGCGGAGCTGCCTAATTGTGAAATGTTCACAATGCTGACAGCCAGACCCCGCGAGGGCTGCTGTCGCATGCTCTACGCTCAAACACTTCACACCGAAAGCGTGTCCATCTCCTCCCATGATGTAACGGGAGCAAGGAGTAACACACTTTCTGAATTCTTTCTTGCTCATTCTTTCTTTCTCTTTTCTTTTTTTTCTTTTTTTAAAAAGGGATAGAAAAGTTTAGAGATTTTGAGAAAATAAGAGTAGAAATGAAGCTTCTTTTGTCACACAAACAACAGACATGCAGTCTCGCTGAAGATAATATAACCTCATATATATGTCACCTGATCATGGCAGGCCTATAAGTAGAGGCATGAGCTTCAGATACCGGTCACGCACGCAAGGGCATTCCCATACTGTTATGCGAAGTGCAATGTCGAAGTTCCCTTTGAAAGGGAACTTTATCACTCTTTGGTTTATCTTTCCAGCTTAAGGGTCTACCCCAGGACCCCCAGTGTTTTCGGGAACGGTCCCAGTGATTTGTGAGTTTATTTGTATGACAGGGCTTACTAACAGATACCACCTATACCAGGAGAAGGATGCACGATTTAGAATAGGTTTGTATGTCTGAGTGGATGTGCAGGTCGACATCTAATGATTTGTGTCTAGTCTGCAACAGTAGTCTGTGGTCAGGGAGCTTTGGGGCATAAGAGGTGAGGTAGCAAAGTCACATCGTCTAACCTCTGTCCTGGTCACGCGGCTATAAAGTAAGCACTAATGAAGTTCAGTCCTCCTAAGAGTACAGCTTTCCGTGTCGTCAACATTTTCTCCAAATGCGTGTTTGAGTGCAGTGTGTCGTGTGTGAGTATGTATATGCAGATCGTCGCTCGTGAGCATCGGTCCTCGTAGAGGCCTCTTGATAGAGAATAATTTTCTAGGCCTCCTGTCAAAGTATTTTCTTCTCCAGCTCAGTGCTCAGCTCTGGCACCCTCCTGCAGTGGCTTGCATGCACCCATGTGGCTCTCTGGTTGACTTTCACTACTGAATGAGTAACAAAGAGAATCTGGAATGGCCCAGACCACCGTGGCTTGTTCCACCTGGTCCTGCGGAAGTCCTTGATCACAATCCACTCTCCGGGCTTCAAATTATGCAGCGGACCAATGGCTGGAGCTTGAAGCGCTGCCTTTACCTGCTTGTGTATAGAGTTCAGAGCAGAGGACAGGGTTGCACAGTAATTTAACATTGCATCATCACATGCTGCAACTTCGGGAAGAGGAGCTGTCACAGGTCCAATTCCTGTGTGTGGAGGTCTCCCAAACAGTATCCCAAAGGGGCTAAGCCCATCCTAAGCCTGTTTAAGAACTGCATTTGCTCAGTCTGTTTTTTAGTGTCCCATTTTCTCTCTCTACCACCCCACCACTAGCTGGATGATATGCACAGTGCTGCTTTAAGTCAATACTCAAATATTCACCCACCTACTTAAGGGCATGGCTCATAAAAGGTGTGCCATTATCAGTGGAGATTATCATTATCACTACCGCGTCTGAGTCCTGTTTGGATGTAGGAACATGGCCTTCTCTACCTTCAAACCTCAATCCACATTTATGCAAACTTCATAAATAAATTATTTATTTATTTATTTTAGAGTAATTAGAGAAACCAATGCTTTATTGCAGCTATTGATGTCCTTATTGCAGCCCCCTTTTGAAGACAAGGACAGCCCTGGGGGCATCGCCAAACTCAGTCAACAACTGTGCAGCCTGCTTTGCGCCACACAGCCTTTTCCTCGTCCGTGTAGACCGTGCTTGGAGGTCTGAAAGCTGTAAAGAAGGAGTAATTATTTTCTTTTGCGTTTTGGGACCATAGATGCAGCTGCTTGCTTTGTTGCACTGTCCGCTCAAGCGTTTCCTAGGAAAACAGGGTCTAATTTGTTAGTGTGTGCATCACATTTGCATACTGTAATAGTTTTGGGGAGTAGGACTGCGTCCAGCAGCTCAGAGACTAGTTTGTGGTGGGCTATGTGTGTTCCTGAACTTGTCAGGAAGTTCATGTGTCTACAAATTGTTCCAAAATCATGTACTACCCCAAAGGCATATCTACTGTCTGTGTAGATATTTACTGACTGTCCCTCAGCATGTTTACATGCCTCTATGAGGGCATATAGTTCATCTGCTTGTGTTGAAAGGTTTGAGGGGAGACTTGACTTGACACGTCCGTCTCGTGTGTGGTCACTACTGCATAGCCCACTCAAATTTTTACCTGTCTCTGGGCCATGTGACGCAGACCTATCCACAAAAAGGATAAAATCTGGGTTTTCCAATGGAACATCCTTCAGGTCGACTCTAGGGGAGCAGAGTTCATTAGTCAGTACAACACAATCATGTGGTTCCCCGTCTCCCTCTGTTGGAGGAAGAGTAGCAGGTTTAAGGATAGTACATCGTTTTATAGTGACATTCGGCATGTCTAGTAGTATAGTGTTATGGTGCAGCCACCGTTGGGTGAACAGGTGGGAGATCTTTTGTTCAAGCATGAGTAATGACACTTCATATGGTACCAGAAGGGTCAATTCCGAGTAACCTACCAGGTCTCTGGATGCCACCACAGTGTTCTTGGCTGCTGCTACTGCACATACACATGGGGGAAGCTCTGCAGCGACTCAATCCAACTTACCTGAGAATGAGCTGTCCAACCTGTCGCATATGCCATCTCTGAGTGGTGCTTCTAGAATGGTATAGTTTAGAATGAAAGTTCTGCGATACGAACACATACCTAGGCGAGATAGAACCTGTTTCTTCGTCAGGGGCTTGGGAATGTTCTGGATTGCATATACTCTGTCAGCTGTAGGGCTGTCACGAGAACCGATACTTCGGTACCAAGTCAGTACCAACATTCTTAAAATGTGATGGTACTTGTTTTTCTGCAGTACCGGTGGTACCATGTGTAACGAAAGTATCGAGGTTGCGATTCTTCCGGACCTGATGGGGCAGCAAATAAGCGCAAGTGTTTTAGTCAGTCCACAAATGGTGAAGAAGAAGAAGAACGCCTACAAGCACAAGGGGAAAACTACAGAAGGTTAGCTTAGCTTAACAAATTTAGTTCTGCCCCGACTCGTTGAGAGGAAAAGAGAGGAAAGCTAGTATCGGTTTCCGGTGTGCAACCGATGCTATCGTTCACTTCAAACAAAGCGGGGGAGCACCTGGAATTTGGCGAAGCACCTGAAAGACGGTCCTATATTATATTTGTTTGAGGCAGCTGGCATTGTAGCCGTGAAACCAGCTAACATTATGCTCCATGTAATGTTTGCAATAGCCAGTTATTTGTTAACGACACTAACACATTGCAATGTTATAAACTACCTCTGAATGGGCCACCATGCATCACCATTCAGTGTCCTATCAGCTAAATGTAGTCTAATGTCACTAATAATTATTCAAATGTTCATGCTTTTAATAAATTGTTTTGGCCTGCCACCATATCAATGAATTTAAACTAATGCTTGCTTTCAGAGTATAAGGTCTGTGTGTGTGTGTGTGTGTGTGTGTGTGTGCGTGCGTGCGTGCGTGTGTGCGTGTGTGCGTTTAGGAGTGCACCTCCACTCATTGTCAGACAGTGTTTGATAACTAAAATACCCCCCCTCCCTCTCTCCCTTCCCCTCTCTCCCCACCTCCTTCCCCCCTCTCCCTCTCCCCCCCTCCCTCTCTCCCTCTCTCCCCCCTCTCTCTCCCCTCTCCATCTCTCTCTCCCCCTCCCTCTCCCTCCCCCTCTCCCCCCTCTCCATTTCTTCTCTCCCCGCTCCCTCCCTCCTCTCCCCCCTCCCCGTCTCCATCTCTCTCCCCCCTCCCTCTCCCTCCCCCTCTCCATCCCTCTCTCCCTCCCTCCCCCCTCTCCATCTCTCTCTCCCCCTCCCTCTCCTTCCCCCTCTCCATCTCTCTCTCCCTCCCTCCCCCCTCTCCCTCTATCTCTCCTCGCTCCCTCTCCTTCCCCCTCTCCCCCTCTCCCTCTATCTCTCCTCGCTCCCTCTCCCCCCTCTCCATGTCTCTCCATCTCTCTCTCCCTCTCCCTCCCCCTCTCCCCCCTCTCCATCTCTGTCTCCCCCCTCCCTCCTCTCCCCCCCTTCATCTCTCCCTCCCCCTCTCCCCCTCCATCTCTCTCTCCCCCTCCCCCTCCATCTCTCCCTCTCCCCCCTCCCTCCCCTCTCCCCTCCCTCTCCCCTCCCTCTCCCTCCCCTTCTCCCTCCTCCCCTCCTCCTCTTCATCTCTCTCCCCCTCCCTCCCCTCCCCCTCTCCATCTTTCTCGCCCTCCCTCCCTCCCTCCCCTCCCCCTCTCCATCTCTCTCTCCCTCCCCCCTCTCCATCTCTCTCTCCCCCCTCCCTCTCCTTCCCCCTCTCCCCCCCTCTCCTTCCCCCTCTCCCCTCTCCCTCTATCTCTCCTCGCTCCCTCTCCCCCTTCTCCATCCCTCTTCATCTCTCTCTCCCCCCTCCCTCCCTCCCTCCCTCTCTCTCCTCTCATCTCTCTCTCCCCCCTCCCTCCCCCTCTCCCCACTCCCTCCCCCTCTCCATCTCTCTCTCCCTCTCCCTCCCTCCCTCCCTCTCTCTCCTCTCATCTCTCTCTCCCCCCTCCCTCCCCCTCTCCCCACTCCCTCCCCCTCTCCATCTCTCTCTCCCTCTCCCTCCCCCTCTCCCCCCTCTCCATCCCGCTCTACCCCCTTTCCCCCTCTCCATCCCTCTCCATCTCTCTCTTCCTCCCTCTCCCTCCCGCTCTCCCCTCCCTCACTCTCCCCCCTCTCCCTCCATTCCCTCCCTTCCCTCCCCTCCCTCTCTCTCCCCCATCTCTCTCTCCCCCTCCCTCTCCCTCCCCCTCCCCCTCTCCCCCTCTCCATCCCTCTCTACCCCCTTTCCCCCTCTCCATACCTCTCCACCCCCTTTCCCCCTCTCCATCCCTCTCCATCTCTCTCTTCCTCCCTCCCTTCCCCTCCCTCCCCCTTCCATCTCTCCCTCTGTCCCCCCTCTCCCTCCCTTCCCTCCCCCCTCTCCTCCTCCCTCCTCCCTCCCCCTCTCCATCTCTCTCTACCCTCTTCCTTCCCCTCTCCCCTCTCCATCTCTCTCGCCCCTCCCTCCTCCCTCCTCTCCCTCTCTCCCCCCTCCATCGCTCTCTTCCCCCTCCCTCTCCCTCCCCTCTCCTCCCTCCCTCTCCTCCCCATCTCTCTCTCCCTCTCCCTCCCCCTCTCCCCCTCTCCATCCCTCTCTACCCCCTCTCCCCCTCTCCATCCCTCTCCATCTCTCTCGTCCTCCCTCCCTCTCCCCCTCTCCATCTCTCTCTACCCCCTCCCTCTCCCTCTCCCTCCCCCTCTCCCCCCTCTCCATCTCTCTCTCCCCTCCCTCCCCTCCCTCCCTCCTCCCTCCTATCCCTCTCCCCTCCCTCCCCCCTCCCCCTATCCCTCTCTCCCCCTCCCCTCCCTCCC